>NW_027330829.1:0-91859 GCF_022965805.1 Primulina eburnea
TTTTAGGAGACAAGTAGTAGAAAAACACAATTTTGTGCCAAGTTTAGCCCATAAAGTCTTCCAAAAGTAACTCAAGAATTTAACATCGCGACCAGAAACAATAGTCCTAGGCATGCCATGCAACCTAACGACTTCTCTAAAGAACAAATCCGCAATGTTTGAAGCATCATCGGTTTTATGACAAGCTATAAAATGTGCCATCTTAGAGAATCTATCCACAACAACAAAAATAGAATCCCTCCCCTTCTTAGTCCTAGGCAACCCCAAAATAAAGTCCATAGAAATGTCAATCCAAGTTCTTTTTAAGAATAGCACGCAAAAGTGTTCCCAAAGTTCTATTGACAACTTCAGTTTGTCCATCCGTTTGAGGATGACAAGTAGTAGAAAACAACAATTTTGTGCCAAGTTTAGCCCATAAAGTCTTCCAAAAGTAACTCAAGAATTTAACATCGCGACCAGAAACAATAGTCCTAGGCATGCCATGCAACCTAACGACTTCTCTAAAGAACAAATCCGCAATGTTTGAAGCATCATCGGTTTTATGACAAGCTATAAAATGTGCCATCTTAGAGAATCTATCCACAACAACAAAAATAGAATCCCTCCCCTTCTTAGTCCTAGGCAACCCCAAAATAAAGTCCATAGAAATGTCAATCCAAGTTCTTTTTAAGAATAGCACGCAAAAGTGTTCCCAAAGTTCTATTGACAACTTCAGTTTGTCCATCCGTTTGAGGATGACAAGTAGTAGAAAACAACAATTTTGTGCCAAGTTTAGCCCATAAAGTCTTCCAAAAGTAACTCAAGAATTTAACATCGCGACCAGAAACAATAGTCCTAGGCATGCCATGCAACCTAACGACTTCTCTAAAGAACAAATCCGCAATGTTTGAAGCATCATCGGTTTTATGACAAGCTATAAAATGTGCCATCTTAGAGAATCTATCCACAACAACAAAAATAGAATCCCTCCCCTTCTTAGTCCTAGGCAACCCCAAAATAAAGTCCATAGAAATGTCAATCCAAGTTCTTTTTAAGAATAGCACGCAAAAGTGTTCCCAAAGTTCTATTGACAACTTCAGTTTGTCCATCCGTTTGAGGATGACAAGTAGTAGAAAACAACAATTTTGTGCCAAGTTTAGCCCATAAAGTCTTCCAAAAGTAACTCAAGAATTTAACATCGCGACCAGAAACAATAGTCCTAGGCATGCCATGCAACCTAACGACTTCTCTAAAGAACAAATCCGCAATGTTTGAAGCATCATCGGTTTTATGACAAGCTATAAAATGTGCCATCTTAGAGAATCTATCCACAACAACAAAAATAGAATCCCTCCCCTTCTTAGTCCTAGGCAACCCCAAAATAAAGTCCATAGAAATGTCAATCCAAGTTCTTTTTAAGAATAGCACGCAAAAGTGTTCCCAAAGTTCTATTGACAACTTCAGTTTGTCCATCCGTTTGAGGATGACAAGTAGTAGAAAACAACAATTTTGTGCCAAGTTTAGCCCATAAAGTCTTCCAAAAGTAACTCAAGAATTTAACATCGCGACCAGAAACAATAGTCCTAGGCATGCCATGCAACCTAACGACTTCTCTAAAGAACAAATCCGCAATGTTTGAAGCATCATCGGTTTTATGACAAGCTATAAAATGTGCCATCTTAGAGAATCTATCCACAACAACAAAAATAGAATCCCTCCCCTTCTTAGTCCTAGGCAACCCCAAAATAAAGTCCATAGAAATGTCAATCCAAGTTCTTTTTAAGAATAGCACGCAAAAGTGTTCCCAAAGTTCTATTGACAACTTCAGTTTGTCCATCCGTTTGAGGATGACAAGTAGTAGAAAACAACAATTTTGTGCCAAGTTTAGCCCATAAAGTCTTCCAAAAGTAACTCAAGAATTTAACATCGCGACCAGAAACAATAGTCCTAGGCATGCCATGCAACCTAACGACTTCTCTAAAGAACAAATCCGCAATGTTTGAAGCATCATCGGTTTTATGACAAGCTATAAAATGTGCCATCTTAGAGAATCTATCCACAACAACAAAAATAGAATCCCTCCCCTTCTTAGTCCTAGGCAACCCCAAAATAAAGTCCATAGAAATGTCAATCCAAGTTCTTTTTAAGAATAGCACGCAAAAGTGTTCCCAAAGTTCTATTGACAACTTCAGTTTGTCCATCCGTTTGAGGATGACAAGTAGTAGAAAACAACAATTTTGTGCCAAGTTTAGCCCATAAAGTCTTCCAAAAGTAACTCAAGAATTTAACATCGCGACCAGAAACAATAGTCCTAGGCATGCCATGCAACCTAACGACTTCTCTAAAGAACAAATCCGCAATGTTTGAAGCATCATCGGTTTTATGACAAGCTATAAAATGTGCCATCTTAGAGAATCTATCCACAACAACAAAAATAGAATCCCTCCCCTTCTTAGTCCTAGGCAACCCCAAAATAAAGTCCATAGAAATGTCAATCCAAGTTCTTTTTAAGAATAGCACGCAAAAGTGTTCCCAAAGTTCTATTGACAACTTCAGTTTGTCCATCCGTTTGAGGATGACAAGTAGTAGAAAACAACAATTTTGTGCCAAGTTTAGCCCATAAAGTCTTCCAAAAGTAACTCAAGAATTTAACATCGCGACCAGAAACAATAGTCCTAGGCATGCCATGCAACCTAACGACTTCTCTAAAGAACAAATCCGCAATGTTTGAAGCATCATCGGTTTTATGACAAGCTATAAAATGTGCCATCTTAGAGAATCTATCCACAACAACAAAAATAGAATCCCTCCCCTTCTTAGTCCTAGGCAACCCCAAAATAAAGTCCATAGAAATGTCAATCCAAGTTCTTTTTAAGAATAGCACGCAAAAGTGTTCCCAAAGTTCTATTGACAACTTCAGTTTGTCCATCCGTTTGAGGATGACAAGTAGTAGAAAACAACAATTTTGTGCCAAGTTTAGCCCATAAAGTCTTCCAAAAGTAACTCAAGAATTTAACATCGCGACCAGAAACAATAGTCCTAGGCATGCCATGCAACCTAACGACTTCTCTAAAGAACAAATCCGCAATGTTTGAAGCATCATCGGTTTTATGACAAGCTATAAAATGTGCCATCTTAGAGAATCTATCCACAACAACAAAAATAGAATCCCTCCCCTTCTTAGTCCTAGGCAACCCCAAAATAAAGTCCATAGAAATGTCAATCCAAGTTCTTTTTAAGAATAGCACGCAAAAGTGTTCCCAAAGTTCTATTGACAACTTCAGTTTGTCCATCCGTTTGAGGATGACAAGTAGTAGAAAACAACAATTTTGTGCCAAGTTTAGCCCATAAAGTCTTCCAAAAGTAACTCAAGAATTTAACATCGCGACCAGAAACAATAGTCCTAGGCATGCCATGCAACCTAACGACTTCTCTAAAGAACAAATCCGCAATGTTTGAAGCATCATCGGTTTTATGACAAGCTATAAAATGTGCCATCTTAGAGAATCTATCCACAACAACAAAAATAGAATCCCTCCCCTTCTTAGTCCTAGGCAACCCCAAAATAAAGTCCATAGAAATGTCAATCCAAGTTCTTTTTAAGAATAGCACGCAAAAGTGTTCCCAAAGTTCTATTGACAACTTCAGTTTGTCCATCCGTTTGAGGATGACAAGTAGTAGAAAACAACAATTTTGTGCCAAGTTTAGCCCATAAAGTCTTCCAAAAGTAACTCAAGAATTTAACATCGCGACCAGAAACAATAGTCCTAGGCATGCCATGCAACCTAACGACTTCTCTAAAGAACAAATCCGCAATGTTTGAAGCATCATCGGTTTTATGACAAGCTATAAAATGTGCCATCTTAGAGAATCTATCCACAACAACAAAAATAGAATCCCTCCCCTTCTTAGTCCTAGGCAACCCCAAAATAAAGTCCATAGAAATGTCAATCCAAGTTCTTTTTAAGAATAGCACGCAAAAGTGTTCCCAAAGTTCTATTGACAACTTCAGTTTGTCCATCCGTTTGAGGATGACAAGTAGTAGAAAACAACAATTTTGTGCCAAGTTTAGCCCATAAAGTCTTCCAAAAGTAACTCAAGAATTTAACATCGCGACCAGAAACAATAGTCCTAGGCATGCCATGCAACCTAACGACTTCTCTAAAGAACAAATCCGCAATGTTTGAAGCATCATCGGTTTTATGACAAGCTATAAAATGTGCCATCTTAGAGAATCTATCCACAACAACAAAAATAGAATCCCTCCCCTTCTTAGTCCTAGGCAACCCCAAAATAAAGTCCATAGAAATGTCAATCCAAGTTCTTTTTAAGAATAGCACGCAAAAGTGTTCCCAAAGTTCTATTGACAACTTCAGTTTGTCCATCCGTTTGAGGATGACAAGTAGTAGAAAACAACAATTTTGTGCCAAGTTTAGCCCATAAAGTCTTCCAAAAGTAACTCAAGAATTTAACATCGCGACCAGAAACAATAGTCCTAGGCATGCCATGCAACCTAACGACTTCTCTAAAGAACAAATCCGCAATGTTTGAAGCATCATCGGTTTTATGACAAGCTATAAAATGTGCCATCTTAGAGAATCTATCCACAACAACAAAAATAGAATCCCTCCCCTTCTTAGTCCTAGGCAACCCCAAAATAAAGTCCATAGAAATGTCAATCCAAGTTCTTTTTAAGAATAGCACGCAAAAGTGTTCCCAAAGTTCTATTGACAACTTCAGTTTGTCCATCCGTTTGAGGATGACAAGTAGTAGAAAACAACAATTTTGTGCCAAGTTTAGCCCATAAAGTCTTCCAAAAGTAACTCAAGAATTTAACATCGCGACCAGAAACAATAGTCCTAGGCATGCCATGCAACCTAACGACTTCTCTAAAGAACAAATCCGCAATGTTTGAAGCATCATCGGTTTTATGACAAGCTATAAAATGTGCCATCTTAGAGAATCTATCCACAACAACAAAAATAGAATCCCTCCCCTTCTTAGTCCTAGGCAACCCCAAAATAAAGTCCATAGAAATGTCAATCCAAGTTCTTTTTAAGAATAGCACGCAAAAGTGTTCCCAAAGTTCTATTGACAACTTCAGTTTGTCCATCCGTTTGAGGATGACAAGTAGTAGAAAACAACAATTTTGTGCCAAGTTTAGCCCATAAAGTCTTCCAAAAGTAACTCAAGAATTTAACATCGCGACCAGAAACAATAGTCCTAGGCATGCCATGCAACCTAACGACTTCTCTAAAGAACAAATCCGCAATGTTTGAAGCATCATCGGTTTTATGACAAGCTATAAAATGTGCCATCTTAGAGAATCTATCCACAACAACAAAAATAGAATCCCTCCCCTTCTTAGTCCTAGGCAACCCCAAAATAAAGTCCATAGAAATGTCAATCCAAGTTCTTTTTAAGAATAGCACGCAAAAGTGTTCCCAAAGTTCTATTGACAACTTCAGTTTGTCCATCCGTTTGAGGATGACAAGTAGTAGAAAACAACAATTTTGTGCCAAGTTTAGCCCATAAAGTCTTCCAAAAGTAACTCAAGAATTTAACATCGCGACCAGAAACAATAGTCCTAGGCATGCCATGCAACCTAACGACTTCTCTAAAGAACAAATCCGCAATGTTTGAAGCATCATCGGTTTTATGACAAGCTATAAAATGTGCCATCTTAGAGAATCTATCCACAACAACAAAAATAGAATCCCTCCCCTTCTTAGTCCTAGGCAACCCCAAAATAAAGTCCATAGAAATGTCAATCCAAGTTCTTTTTAAGAATAGCACGCAAAAGTGTTCCCAAAGTTCTATTGACAACTTCAGTTTGTCCATCCGTTTGAGGATGACAAGTAGTAGAAAACAACAATTTTGTGCCAAGTTTAGCCCATAAAGTCTTCCAAAAGTAACTCAAGAATTTAACATCGCGACCAGAAACAATAGTCCTAGGCATGCCATGCAACCTAACGACTTCTCTAAAGAACAAATCCGCAATGTTTGAAGCATCATCGGTTTTATGACAAGCTATAAAATGTGCCATCTTAGAGAATCTATCCACAACAACAAAAATAGAATCCCTCCCCTTCTTAGTCCTAGGCAACCCCAAAATAAAGTCCATAGAAATGTCAATCCAAGTTCTTTTTAAGAATAGCACGCAAAAGTGTTCCCAAAGTTCTATTGACAACTTCAGTTTGTCCATCCGTTTGAGGATGACAAGTAGTAGAAAACAACAATTTTGTGCCAAGTTTAGCCCATAAAGTCTTCCAAAAGTAACTCAAGAATTTAACATCGCGACCAGAAACAATAGTCCTAGGCATGCCATGCAACCTAACGACTTCTCTAAAGAACAAATCCGCAATGTTTGAAGCATCATCGGTTTTATGACAAGCTATAAAATGTGCCATCTTAGAGAATCTATCCACAACAACAAAAATAGAATCCCTCCCCTTCTTAGTCCTAGGCAACCCCAAAATAAAGTCCATAGAAATGTCAATCCAAGTTCTTTTTAAGAATAGCACGCAAAAGTGTTCCCAAAGTTCTATTGACAACTTCAGTTTGTCCATCCGTTTGAGGATGACAAGTAGTAGAAAACAACAATTTTGTGCCAAGTTTAGCCCATAAAGTCTTCCAAAAGTAACTCAAGAATTTAACATCGCGACCAGAAACAATAGTCCTAGGCATGCCATGCAACCTAACGACTTCTCTAAAGAACAAATCCGCAATGTTTGAAGCATCATCGGTTTTATGACAAGCTATAAAATGTGCCATCTTAGAGAATCTATCCACAACAACAAAAATAGAATCCCTCCCCTTCTTAGTCCTAGGCAACCCCAAAATAAAGTCCATAGAAATGTCAATCCAAGTTCTTTTTAAGAATAGCACGCAAAAGTGTTCCCAAAGTTCTATTGACAACTTCAGTTTGTCCATCCGTTTGAGGATGACAAGTAGTAGAAAACAACAATTTTGTGCCAAGTTTAGCCCATAAAGTCTTCCAAAAGTAACTCAAGAATTTAACATCGCGACCAGAAACAATAGTCCTAGGCATGCCATGCAACCTAACGACTTCTCTAAAGAACAAATCCGCAATGTTTGAAGCATCATCGGTTTTATGACAAGCTATAAAATGTGCCATCTTAGAGAATCTATCCACAACAACAAAAATAGAATCCCTCCCCTTCTTAGTCCTAGGCAACCCCAAAATAAAGTCCATAGAAATGTCAATCCAAGTTCTTTTTAAGAATAGCACGCAAAAGTGTTCCCAAAGTTCTATTGACAACTTCAGTTTGTCCATCCGTTTGAGGATGACAAGTAGTAGAAAACAACAATTTTGTGCCAAGTTTAGCCCATAAAGTCTTCCAAAAGTAACTCAAGAATTTAACATCGCGACCAGAAACAATAGTCCTAGGCATGCCATGCAACCTAACGACTTCTCTAAAGAACAAATCCGCAATGTTTGAAGCATCATCGGTTTTATGACAAGCTATAAAATGTGCCATCTTAGAGAATCTATCCACAACAACAAAAATAGAATCCCTCCCCTTCTTAGTCCTAGGCAACCCCAAAATAAAGTCCATAGAAATGTCAATCCAAGTTCTTTTTAAGAATAGCACGCAAAAGTGTTCCCAAAGTTCTATTGACAACTTCAGTTTGTCCATCCGTTTGAGGATGACAAGTAGTAGAAAACAACAATTTTGTGCCAAGTTTAGCCCATAAAGTCTTCCAAAAGTAACTCAAGAATTTAACATCGCGACCAGAAACAATAGTCCTAGGCATGCCATGCAACCTAACGACTTCTCTAAAGAACAAATCCGCAATGTTTGAAGCATCATCGGTTTTATGACAAGCTATAAAATGTGCCATCTTAGAGAATCTATCCACAACAACAAAAATAGAATCCCTCCCCTTCTTAGTCCTAGGCAACCCCAAAATAAAGTCCATAGAAATGTCAATCCAAGTTCTTTTTAAGAATAGCACGCAAAAGTGTTCCCAAAGTTCTATTGACAACTTCAGTTTGTCCATCCGTTTGAGGATGACAAGTAGTAGAAAACAACAATTTTGTGCCAAGTTTAGCCCATAAAGTCTTCCAAAAGTAACTCAAGAATTTAACATCGCGACCAGAAACAATAGTCCTAGGCATGCCATGCAACCTAACGACTTCTCTAAAGAACAAATCCGCAATGTTTGAAGCATCATCGGTTTTATGACAAGCTATAAAATGTGCCATCTTAGAGAATCTATCCACAACAACAAAAATAGAATCCCTCCCCTTCTTAGTCCTAGGCAACCCCAAAATAAAGTCCATAGAAATGTCAATCCAAGTTCTTTTTAAGAATAGCACGCAAAAGTGTTCCCAAAGTTCTATTGACAACTTCAGTTTGTCCATCCGTTTGAGGATGACAAGTAGTAGAAAACAACAATTTTGTGCCAAGTTTAGCCCATAAAGTCTTCCAAAAGTAACTCAAGAATTTAACATCGCGACCAGAAACAATAGTCCTAGGCATGCCATGCAACCTAACGACTTCTCTAAAGAACAAATCCGCAATGTTTGAAGCATCATCGGTTTTATGACAAGCTATAAAATGTGCCATCTTAGAGAATCTATCCACAACAACAAAAATAGAATCCCTCCCCTTCTTAGTCCTAGGCAACCCCAAAATAAAGTCCATAGAAATGTCAATCCAAGTTCTTTTTAAGAATAGCACGCAAAAGTGTTCCCAAAGTTCTATTGACAACTTCAGTTTGTCCATCCGTTTGAGGATGACAAGTAGTAGAAAACAACAATTTTGTGCCAAGTTTAGCCCATAAAGTCTTCCAAAAGTAACTCAAGAATTTAACATCGCGACCAGAAACAATAGTCCTAGGCATGCCATGCAACCTAACGACTTCTCTAAAGAACAAATCCGCAATGTTTGAAGCATCATCGGTTTTATGACAAGCTATAAAATGTGCCATCTTAGAGAATCTATCCACAACAACAAAAATAGAATCCCTCCCCTTCTTAGTCCTAGGCAACCCCAAAATAAAGTCCATAGAAATGTCAATCCAAGTTCTTTTTAAGAATAGCACGCAAAAGTGTTCCCAAAGTTCTATTGACAACTTCAGTTTGTCCATCCGTTTGAGGATGACAAGTAGTAGAAAACAACAATTTTGTGCCAAGTTTAGCCCATAAAGTCTTCCAAAAGTAACTCAAGAATTTAACATCGCGACCAGAAACAATAGTCCTAGGCATGCCATGCAACCTAACGACTTCTCTAAAGAACAAATCCGCAATGTTTGAAGCATCATCGGTTTTATGACAAGCTATAAAATGTGCCATCTTAGAGAATCTATCCACAACAACAAAAATAGAATCCCTCCCCTTCTTAGTCCTAGGCAACCCCAAAATAAAGTCCATAGAAATGTCAATCCAAGTTCTTTTTAAGAATAGCACGCAAAAGTGTTCCCAAAGTTCTATTGACAACTTCAGTTTGTCCATCCGTTTGAGGATGACAAGTAGTAGAAAACAACAATTTTGTGCCAAGTTTAGCCCATAAAGTCTTCCAAAAGTAACTCAAGAATTTAACATCGCGACCAGAAACAATAGTCCTAGGCATGCCATGCAACCTAACGACTTCTCTAAAGAACAAATCCGCAATGTTTGAAGCATCATCGGTTTTATGACAAGCTATAAAATGTGCCATCTTAGAGAATCTATCCACAACAACAAAAATAGAATCCCTCCCCTTCTTAGTCCTAGGCAACCCCAAAATAAAGTCCATAGAAATGTCAATCCAAGTTCTTTTTAAGAATAGCACGCAAAAGTGTTCCCAAAGTTCTATTGACAACTTCAGTTTGTCCATCCGTTTGAGGATGACAAGTAGTAGAAAACAACAATTTTGTGCCAAGTTTAGCCCATAAAGTCTTCCAAAAGTAACTCAAGAATTTAACATCGCGACCAGAAACAATAGTCCTAGGCATGCCATGCAACCTAACGACTTCTCTAAAGAACAAATCCGCAATGTTTGAAGCATCATCGGTTTTATGACAAGCTATAAAATGTGCCATCTTAGAGAATCTATCCACAACAACAAAAATAGAATCCCTCCCCTTCTTAGTCCTAGGCAACCCCAAAATAAAGTCCATAGAAATGTCAATCCAAGTTCTTTTTAAGAATAGCACGCAAAAGTGTTCCCAAAGTTCTATTGACAACTTCAGTTTGTCCATCCGTTTGAGGATGACAAGTAGTAGAAAACAACAATTTTGTGCCAAGTTTAGCCCATAAAGTCTTCCAAAAGTAACTCAAGAATTTAACATCGCGACCAGAAACAATAGTCCTAGGCATGCCATGCAACCTAACGACTTCTCTAAAGAACAAATCCGCAATGTTTGAAGCATCATCGGTTTTATGACAAGCTATAAAATGTGCCATCTTAGAGAATCTATCCACAACAACAAAAATAGAATCCCTCCCCTTCTTAGTCCTAGGCAACCCCAAAATAAAGTCCATAGAAATGTCAATCCAAGTTCTTTTTAAGAATAGCACGCAAAAGTGTTCCCAAAGTTCTATTGACAACTTCAGTTTGTCCATCCGTTTGAGGATGACAAGTAGTAGAAAACAACAATTTTGTGCCAAGTTTAGCCCATAAAGTCTTCCAAAAGTAACTCAAGAATTTAACATCGCGACCAGAAACAATAGTCCTAGGCATGCCATGCAACCTAACGACTTCTCTAAAGAACAAATCCGCAATGTTTGAAGCATCATCGGTTTTATGACAAGCTATAAAATGTGCCATCTTAGAGAATCTATCCACAACAACAAAAATAGAATCCCTCCCCTTCTTAGTCCTAGGCAACCCCAAAATAAAGTCCATAGAAATGTCAATCCAAGTTCTTTTTAAGAATAGCACGCAAAAGTGTTCCCAAAGTTCTATTGACAACTTCAGTTTGTCCATCCGTTTGAGGATGACAAGTAGTAGAAAACAACAATTTTGTGCCAAGTTTAGCCCATAAAGTCTTCCAAAAGTAACTCAAGAATTTAACATCGCGACCAGAAACAATAGTCCTAGGCATGCCATGCAACCTAACGACTTCTCTAAAGAACAAATCCGCAATGTTTGAAGCATCATCGGTTTTATGACAAGCTATAAAATGTGCCATCTTAGAGAATCTATCCACAACAACAAAAATAGAATCCCTCCCCTTCTTAGTCCTAGGCAACCCCAAAATAAAGTCCATAGAAATGTCAATCCAAGTTCTTTTTAAGAATAGCACGCAAAAGTGTTCCCAAAGTTCTATTGACAACTTCAGTTTGTCCATCCGTTTGAGGATGACAAGTAGTAGAAAACAACAATTTTGTGCCAAGTTTAGCCCATAAAGTCTTCCAAAAGTAACTCAAGAATTTAACATCGCGACCAGAAACAATAGTCCTAGGCATGCCATGCAACCTAACGACTTCTCTAAAGAACAAATCCGCAATGTTTGAAGCATCATCGGTTTTATGACAAGCTATAAAATGTGCCATCTTAGAGAATCTATCCACAACAACAAAAATAGAATCCCTCCCCTTCTTAGTCCTAGGCAACCCCAAAATAAAGTCCATAGAAATGTCAATCCAAGTTCTTTTTAAGAATAGCACGCAAAAGTGTTCCCAAAGTTCTATTGACAACTTCAGTTTGTCCATCCGTTTGAGGATGACAAGTAGTAGAAAACAACAATTTTGTGCCAAGTTTAGCCCATAAAGTCTTCCAAAAGTAACTCAAGAATTTAACATCGCGACCAGAAACAATAGTCCTAGGCATGCCATGCAACCTAACGACTTCTCTAAAGAACAAATCCGCAATGTTTGAAGCATCATCGGTTTTATGACAAGCTATAAAATGTGCCATCTTAGAGAATCTATCCACAACAACAAAAATAGAATCCCTCCCCTTCTTAGTCCTAGGCAACCCCAAAATAAAGTCCATAGAAATGTCAATCCAAGTTCTTTTTAAGAATAGCACGCAAAAGTGTTCCCAAAGTTCTATTGACAACTTCAGTTTGTCCATCCGTTTGAGGATGACAAGTAGTAGAAAACAACAATTTTGTGCCAAGTTTAGCCCATAAAGTCTTCCAAAAGTAACTCAAGAATTTAACATCGCGACCAGAAACAATAGTCCTAGGCATGCCATGCAACCTAACGACTTCTCTAAAGAACAAATCCGCAATGTTTGAAGCATCATCGGTTTTATGACAAGCTATAAAATGTGCCATCTTAGAGAATCTATCCACAACAACAAAAATAGAATCCCTCCCCTTCTTAGTCCTAGGCAACCCCAAAATAAAGTCCATAGAAATGTCAATCCAAGTTCTTTTTAAGAATAGCACGCAAAAGTGTTCCCAAAGTTCTATTGACAACTTCAGTTTGTCCATCCGTTTGAGGATGACAAGTAGTAGAAAACAACAATTTTGTGCCAAGTTTAGCCCATAAAGTCTTCCAAAAGTAACTCAAGAATTTAACATCGCGACCAGAAACAATAGTCCTAGGCATGCCATGCAACCTAACGACTTCTCTAAAGAACAAATCCGCAATGTTTGAAGCATCATCGGTTTTATGACAAGCTATAAAATGTGCCATCTTAGAGAATCTATCCACAACAACAAAAATAGAATCCCTCCCCTTCTTAGTCCTAGGCAACCCCAAAATAAAGTCCATAGAAATGTCAATCCAAGTTCTTTTTAAGAATAGCACGCAAAAGTGTTCCCAAAGTTCTATTGACAACTTCAGTTTGTCCATCCGTTTGAGGATGACAAGTAGTAGAAAACAACAATTTTGTGCCAAGTTTAGCCCATAAAGTATTCCAAAAGTAACTCAAGAATTTAACATCGCGACCAGAAACAATAGTCCTAGGCATGCCATGCAACCTAACGACTTCTCTAAAGAACAAATCCGCAATGTTTGAAGCATCATCGGTTTTATGACAAGCTATAAAATGTGCCATCTTAGAGAATCTATCCACAACAACAAAAATAGAATCCCTCCCCTTCTTAGTCCTAGGCAACCCCAAAATAAAGTCCATAGAAATGTCAATCCAAGTTCTTTTTAAGAATAGCACGCAAAAGTGTTCCCAAAGTTCTATTGACAACTTCAGTTTGTCCATCCGTTTGAGGATGACAAGTAGTAGAAAACAACAATTTTGTGCCAAGTTTAGCCCATAAAGTCTTCCAAAAGTAACTCAAGAATTTAACATCGCGACCAGAAACAATAGTCCTAGGCATGCCATGCATCTTAGCGACTTCTCTAAAGAACAATTCCGCAATGTTTGAAGCATAATCGGTTTTATGACAAGCTATAAAATGTGCCATCTTAGAGAATCTATCCACAAAAACGAAAATAGAATCCCTCCCCTTCTCAGTCCTAGGCAACCCCAAAATAAAGTCCCTAGAAATGTCAATCCAAGTTCTTTTTAAGAATAGCACGCAAAAGTGTTCCCAAAGTGCTATTGGCAACTTCAGTTTGTCCATCCGTTTGAGGATGACAAGTAGTAGAAAACAACAATTTTGTGCCATGCTTAGGCCATAAAGTCTTCCAAAAGTAACTCAAGAATTTAACATCGTGACAAGAAAGAATAGTCCTAAGCATGCCATGCAACCTACTGACTTCCCTAAAGAACAAATCCGCAATGTTTGATGTGACACCCCGATCCTCTTTTAAAATAAATACGCAGTGGAAATAAAATTTTCTCTTTAAAATATACGGAAGGAGTTTCAAAATACATTTCATCAAATATCTTTACAAAATAAATACATGATCATTTAAATGACATAACAAAAACAAAACATCATTCCTATGATCATGCCAAAATCCTCCTTCCAACGGTGTATGCATATGACCCCCGATCTACAGTCAACGTCCCGAGGCACCACTCTGATCTGCATCACATGAAAATAACTGAAATGAGAATAAATCTCAGCAAGTGGAACTCTTATATAACAATGAACAATAACTCTGTAAAACATCTCTTTGAAATCATAAATACCATCAACTCTGAACTGTAAACTCTGAATATCAATAACATAGCAATAGCATAAAAATATGATGGTATTTCTCTTTTGCTCTGGGGATTGATATCAATAGTATCTCTGCTCTGGGGTGCTCGTATCCCAAATCGATATAAATACCGATAACTCTGAGGGATATAAGCCTATAGGCGATGATCATCTAATATTGCATGCAATCTCTGACTATGTATTTATCAATCCGAAAACATTTAAACTCTTCTCTGGTTTTAACAATCACTTTGAACTCTATATATCTCTTTGTATTCCCTTTAATCAATAATGAGACATACAATGCCTCCAATACATATAACAATACATACTATGGATCAAATGAAAGGGAATAACACAATAAACTCTTTGAAACACATACATATATAATCATGTGAGCAAAAGGAATGAATTTCCACTTACAAACCACAACAAACACCTCAACTTAGCTCTTGATCACCACCTACAACAAATAATCCACAAATAACACCAATATCAACTAAATATCCAAGATTACAAGCTAAATAATCCATAAATCCACATAAACAACCAACCTAAACAACTCTTAATTTACAACCTTAACAGAATCGCACCAAAAGCTTACCCAAGCTTCCTAGCACCAAGGAGAACGTCGAACTCAAGTCGAAATTCCAAACAAACGCCTGAATCGAAGATAGGAAAGGAAAGAAATGACTGAAAAACCCTAGAAATGGAGAGAATTTCGAAATGAAAAGAGGAAAGAATGAAGTCAAATCCATCAAAAAGGTACTATAAATCTCGACCATACCTCTACTGTTCATCACCGCGGGTGCGCCAACACAAAGCCGCGGGTGCGCTGAGCTTTCGGCAGTCCACAAAATTCCTGAACCACAGACACCGCGGGTGCGGTCACTGCAAGCACCGCGGGTGCGCTACACACCGCGGGTGCGGTCACTGCATCACCGCGGGTGCGGTGATGCTACGGCCCTCCAACACAAAAACTGCACAGTACACCGCGGGGGCACTCCAGTTAAGAGCGCGGGTGCACTCAAGCCACGGCCAAGCACTATTCCCATGCAACTAAAATCGATCCGAAACTCTGAAACGAACAACCAACATCAACTAACACCTCAAGACAATAAAACTAACAATACTATAGCCCAAAAATACAACTCTGAACATCTAATCAAATATCCCAAATAACAAACGAAACTTAAATCGTACCGTACACCGGGCTCGGCTATTACAATCTCCCCCCCTTAAGGGAATTTCGTCCGCGAAATTGACGTCACGGCACGAACAACTCAGGATACTTCTCTCTCATCTCATCCTCTGGTTCCCACGTAGCCTCCTCTAACAAATGGTTCCTCCAAAGAACTTTGACAATGCCGATCTCTTTGTTCCTCAGAACTCTAACTGTGCGATCCAAAATCTGAATCGGAATCTCTTGATATGTCAAATTCGGCGTCAAGTCCAATGGCTCATGGCGTAGAACATGGGAAGGATCTGCAACATACTTCCTGAGCATCGAAACGTGAAACACATTATGAACTCTGTCAAGATCTGGAGGTAGGGCTAATCTGTAGGCTCGATCGCCAACTCTGTCCAATATCTCGAATGGACCAATAAATCTAGGACTCAACTTGCCCTTCTTGCCAAATCTCATCACACCCTTGAGAGGTGCTATCTTCAGAAACACGTGGTCGCCAACCTCGAACTGCAAAGGTCTGCGACGAACATCTGCATAGCTCTTCTGTCTGGACTGGGCAGTCTTCATCCTTTCTCTGATAACAGCAACAACATCAGCAGTCTGCTGGACCAACTCTGGTCCCAACATCTTCCTCTCACCAACCTCGTCCCAATACAAGGGAGACCTGCACTTCCTGCCATAAAGTGCCTCATACGGTGCCATGCCAATCGTCGCCTGGTAGCTATTATTATAAGTGAACTCAGCCAAAGGCAACAAAGAATCCCAGCTACCTGGAAAGTCTATAGTACACGCTCTGAGCATATCCTCAAGAATCTGAATGACTCTCTCTGACTGACCATCACTCTGAGGATGATAGGCTGTACTGAACGCTAATCGCGAACCCATAGCTCTGTGCAAACTCTTCCAAAACTCTGAAGTAAATCTGGGGTCACGATCAGACACGATCGACACAGGGACACCATGAAGTCTGACAATCTCTGCTATGTAGTCCTCGGCATACTGGTTCATCGAATACGTCGTCTTGACTGGAAGAAAGTGCGCTGACTTAGTCAATCTATCAACGATAACCCAAATAGAATTGAAACCTCTCCGCACTCTGGGAAGACCAGTCACGAAATCCATCGTAATATGCTCCCACTTCCACTGAGGAATCGGCAACGACAACAATGTCCCAGCAGGTCTCTGGTGCTCAATCTTCACCTGCTGACAAGTAAGGCACTGAGAAATGAACACGGCAACATCCTTCTTCATACCTGGCCACCAGTAGAGTCGACGAAGATCCTGATACATCTTCGTACTGCCTGGATGAATCGAATACGGCGCGGTATGAGCCTCTGTCAGAATATCTCTACGAATATCATCGCCAACAGGAACACAAATACGACCTCTGAAAGTCACCAAACCATCACCATTCAAGGCAAACTCTGAATTACCTCTAATCTCTGCTCTATCTCTCAACTCTGTCAACTGAACATCAGTCGACTGCTCTCTACGAATCCTGTCCGTCAATGAAGATCGAATAACTAACGCTGAAAGACGAGCAATGGTGCCTGGAATCACCAGATCAATATCCTCTCTCTGCAAATCCATCAGCAACGGTCTCTGAATCAAAGAACTCAATGAAACACTCGACTTGCGGCTTAAAGCATCAGCCACAACATTCGCCTTCCCTGGGTGATAACTGATAGTCACATCGTAATCCTTGACAAGCTCTAACCACCTCCTCTGTCGCATATTGAGCTCTTTCTGCGAGAACAGATACTTCAAACTCTTGTGGTCTGTGAAGATCTCACACTTTTCGCCATACAGATAATGTCTCCAAATCTTAAGGGCGAAAACCACAGCTGCTAGCTCCAAATCGTGCGTCGGATAATTCTTCTCATAATCCTTCAACTGGCGAGAAGCATAGGCAATGACCTTACCTCTCTGCATCAACACTGCACCGAGACCCTTCTTCGACGCATCGGTAAAGACCACAAAATCCTCTGAACCACTGGGCAATGCGAGAATAGGAGCTGACGTCAATCTATCCTTCAACTCCTGAAATGCGCTCTGGCAATCTATAGACCACTCGAACTTCACAGTCTTCCTTGTCAGATTGGACAATGGCAGGGCAATCTTGGAAAAATCCGAAATGAAACGACGATAATAACCCGCCAAACCAAGGAAACTGCGTACCTCTGAAACAGTCGTAGGAATAGGCCACTTCTGAATCGCCTCTATCTTCATCGGATCAACAGCAATGCCATCCCTCGAAACGACATGGCCTAGAAAAGAAATCTGATCCAGCCAAAACTCACACTTCTTCAACTTAGCAAACAACCTCCGCTCTCTCAGCAACTGGAGAACAACTCTGAGATGCTCTGAATGAAGCTCTCTGGTCTTGGAATAGATCAAGATATCGTCGATAAAGACAATGACGAAGCTATCCAAATACGGCTTGAACACACGGTTCATCAGGTCCATGAAAACAGAAGGGGCATTGGTCAAACCAAAAGACATCACGAGAAACTCATAGTGACCATACCTGGTCCTGAAAGCCGTCTTAGGGATATCAGACTCCCTAACCTTCAACTGATAGTAGCCAGACCGAAGATCAATCTTCGAGAAAACAGTGGCACCCTGGAGTTGGTCAAATAGATCGTCAATCCGTGGCAACGGATACTTGTTCTTGATCGTCACTTTGTTGAGCTCTCTGTAATCGATACACAGACGCAAAGACCCGTCCTTCTTCTTAACAAATAGAACCGGAGCTCCCCAAGGCGAAGAACTCGGACGAATAAAACCCTTATCTAGAAGATCCTGCAACTGCGTCTTCAACTCTTTCATCTCGGTAGGAGCCATCCTATACGGAGCCTTAGAAATAGGAACCGTACCTGGAGCAAGATCAATAACAAACTCTACATCTCTATCCGGCGGCAAACCCGGAACATCATCCTCAAACACATCCGCAAACTCCCTCACCACATCAATATCATCAATATTCAACTTAATCAGTCTATCCATATCCACAACAGATGCTAGAAAAACATCACAACCTCTACACAATAGCCTCTCAGCATCAAGACACGAAATAAAAGGAAGGACCAGCGAAGTACCTGAGCTGGCGAGAACTCCTCCCTGGCCATCATCTGCAAAAGTCACCGTCTTAGCAACGCAATCAATAACAGCACGATAGGTCGACAGCCAATCCATGCCAAGAATAACATCAAAGGCAACCATCGGGATCACAATCAAATCAGCAAAGACCTCTCGATCAACAAAACGAACGGGGCACGCATACACTATGGAAGTCGGGCACAAAACATCTCCCGAAGGCAAAACAACACTAAGCTGAAGGGGAATAACAGAAGGAACTATACCCAAAGATCTCAAAAACAATTCAGACATAAAAGAATGAGTAGCACCAGTATCAATCAAAGTAGTAGCTACTCTGCCTGAAATTAAAATGGAACTAGAGATTACAGAAGAATTACGATTAATACCTTCCTTAGTCATCGAAAAGATACGACCCTGCACCTTCTCCTGGCTAGCTCCCTTAGGACAATCTCTGGAAATATGGCCTGGCATGCCACAACGATAGCAAGAACGAGTGCCAAATCTACACTCTCCACGATGAGGTCTGCCACACTTGGGACACAAAGATCTCTCAGAATCAGACGGAGCAACTGGCACTGACGGTGGCCTAGGACTCTGATCCACCTTGCCCTTCCCCTTGAATCGATCTCTGCCACGCTGACCTGAACTCTGGCCTCTTTGAACACTAGCCTGGTGCCTCGCCTGTCTCTCCCTGGCGATATCCTTCTCGTCCTGCTCTGCTAGCAACGCCTTGGACACAATCTCCTTGAAAGTCACAGCCTTGGACATATTGATATCACGCCTGATCTCCGCTCTAAGGCCTCGAATGAAGTGAGCGCCTTTATCTTTATCACTGGTAGCAATGTACGGAGCAAAAAGGCAACCCTCCTCGAACCTGAGAATATACTCGTCCACATTCAAGCTCCCCTGACGAAGCTCCAAGAACTCTGTAACCTTCCTCGCTCGCAGTGCATCAGGAAAGTACTTGTCGTAGAAAAGCTCAGTAAACTCAGACCACTTCAAAGTAGAAACATCAATGCCAACCTTGGTCGCATTCCACCACAAACGTGCAGCTTTAACCAGCATGAAAACAGCACAACTGATACGGTCTCTGTCCTCATAGTGGAGATGATCAAAAATCGCCTCCAAAGCCTTGACCCACTCTACTGCAGCTAAAGGATCGGAGCTGCCTGGAAACTCGGGTGGATCCATCCTCTTAAACGCAGAAAAGATAGCATCAGAACCAACTGCTACTGGAGCAACCTGCCCCCTACCTTGGCCTCTGCCCTGGCCTGCTCCTTGCAGTCTAAGCAACTGCTGGATCTGCTCACTGTGAACCTTAGCCTGCTCCTTCAGTAACTTGCCGAACTCGTCGACAACTCTCGAGGACGAACTATCCTCCCCCTCTGACGCCTTACGCTTAGGAGGCATCCTCTACTCTACAATGCTCACAAGACACCAATCAATACAAAACAATAGATAGATGCAAAGAAAACATACCCGGACAGTTGAAAGTAGACGAAGTCATATGCATTGGTCCGAAGAAAACACCGCTCTGATACCACTAAATGTGACACCCCGATCCTCTTTTAAAATAAATACGCAGCGGAAATAAAATTTTCTCTTTAAAATATACGGAAGGAGTTTCAAAATACATTTCATCAAATATCTTTACAAAATAAATACATGATCATTTAAATGACATAACAAAAACAAAACATCATTCCTATGATCATGCCAAAATCCTCCTTCCAACGGTGTATGCATATGACCCCCGATCTACAGTCAACGTCCCGAGGCACCACTCTGATCTGCATCACATGAAAATAACTGAAATGAGAATAAATCTCAGCAAGTGGAACTCTTATATAACAATGAACAATAACTCTGTAAAACATCTCTTTGAAATCATAAATACCATCAACTCTGAACTGTAAACTCTGAATATCAATAACATAGCAATAGCATAAAAATATGATGGTATTTCTCTTTTGCTCTGGGGATTGATATCAATAGTATCTCTGCTCTGGGGTGCTCGTATCCCAAATCGATATAAATACCGATAACTCTGAGGGATATAAGCCTATAGGCGATGATCATCTAATATTGCATGCAATCTCTGACTATGTATTTATCAATCCGAAAACATTTAAACTCTTCTCTGGTTTTAACAATCACTTTGAACTCTATATATCTCTTTGTATTCCCTTTAATCAATAATGAGACATACAATGCCTCCAATACATATAACAATACATACTATGGATCAAATGAAAGGGAATAACACAATAAACTCTTTGAAACACATACATATATAATCATGTGAGCAAAAGGAATGAATTTCCACTTACAAACCACAACAAACACCTCAACTTAGCTCTTGATCACCACCTACAACAAATAATCCACAAATAACACCAATATCAACTAAATATCCAAGATTACAAGCTAAATAATCCATAAATCCACATAAACAACCAACCTAAACAACTCTTAATTTACAACCTTAACAGAATCGCACCAAAAGCTTACCCAAGCTTCCTAGCACCAAGGAGAACGTCGATCTCAAGTCGAAATTCCAAACAAACGCCTGAATCGAAGATAGGAAAGGAAAGAAATGACTAAAAACCCTAGAAATGAGAGATTTCGAAATGAAAAGAGGAAAGAATGAAGTCAAATCCATCAAAAAGGTACTATAAATCTCGACCATACCTCTACTGTTCATCACCGCGGGTGCGCCAACACAAAGGCCGCGGGTGCGCTGAGCTTTCGGCAGTCCACAAAATTCCTGAACCACAGACACCGCGGGTGCGGCACTGCAAGCACCGCGGGTGCGCTACACACCGCGGGTGCGGTCACTGCATCACCGCGGGTGCGGTGATGCTACGGCCCTCCAACACAAAAACTGCACAGTACACCGCGGGGGCACTCCAGTTAAGAGCGCGGGTGCACTCAAGCCACGGCCAAGCACTATTCCCATGCAACTAAAATCGATCCGGAACTCTGAAACGAACAACCAACAACAACTAACACCTCAAGAACAATATACTAAACATACTATAGCCCATAAACACAACTCTAAACCTCTAATCAAATAACTCAAATAACAAACGAAACTTAAATCGTACCGTACACCGGGCTCGGCTATTACATTTGAAGCATCATCGGTTTTATGACAAGCTATAAAATGTGCTATCTTAGAGAATCTATCCACAACAACGAAAATAGAATCCATCCCCTTCTTAGTCCTAGGCACCCAAAAATAAAGTCCATAGAAATGTCAATCCAAGTTCTTTTTAAGAATAGCACGCAAAAGTGTTCCGAAAGTGCTATTGACAACTTCAGTTTGTCCATCAGTTTGAGGATGAGAAGTAGTAGAAAACAACAATTTCGTGCCCAGTTTAGACCATAAAGTATTCCAAAAGTAACTCAGAGAATTTAACATCGCGACCAGAATCAATAGTCCTAGGCATGCCATGCAACCTAACGACTTCTCTAATGAACAAATCCGCAATGTTTGAAGCATCATCGGTTTTATGACAAGCTATAAAATGTGTCATCTTAGAGAATCTATCCACAACAACGAAAATAGAATCCCTCCCCTTCTTAGTCCTAGGCAACCCCAAAATAAAGTCCATAGAAATGTCAATCCAAGTTCTTTTTAAGAATAGCACGCAAAAGTGTTCCCAAAGTTCTATTGACAACTTCAGTTTGTCCATCCGTTTGAGGATGACAAGTAGTAGAAAACAACAATTTTGTGCCAAGTTTAGCCCATAAAGTATTCCAAAAGTAACTCAAGAATTTAACATCGCGACCAGAAACAATAGTCCTAGGCATGCCATGCAACCTACCGACTTCTCTAAAGAACAAATCCGCAATGTTTGAAGCATCATCGATTTTATGACAAGCTATAAAATGTGCCATCTTAGAGAATCTATCCACAACAACAAAAATAGAATCCCTCCTCCCTTCTTAGTCCTAGGCAACCTCAAAATAAAGTCCATAGAAATGTCAATCCAAGTTCTTTTTAAGAATAGCACGCAAAAGTGTTCCCAAAGTTCTATTGACAACTTCAGTTTGTCCATCCGTTTGAGGATGACAAGTAGTAGAAAACAACAATTTTGTGCCAAGTTTAGCCCATAAAGTATTCCAAAAGTAACTCAAGAATTTAACATCGCGACCAGAAACAATAGTCCTAGGCATGCCATGCAACCTACGACTTCTCTAAAGAACAAATCCGCAATGTTTGAAGCATCATCGGTTTTATGACAAGCTATAAAATGTGCCATCTTAGAGAATCTATCCACAACAACGAAAATAGAATCCCTCCCCTTCTTAGTCCTAGGCAACCCCAAAATAAAGTCCATAGAAATGTCAATCCAAGTTCTTTTTAGAATAGCACGCAAAAGTGTTCCCAAAGTTCTATTGACAACTTCAGTTTGTCCATCCGTTTGAGGATGACAAGTAGTAGAAAACAACAATTTTGTGCCAAGTTTAGCCCATAAAGTCTTCCAAAAGTAACTCAAGAATTTAACATCGCGACCAGAAACAATAGTCCTAGGCATGCCATGCAATCTTAGCGACTTCTCTAAAGAACAAATCCGCAATGTTTGAAGCATCATCGGTTTTATGACAAGCTATAAAATGTGCCATCTTAGAGAATCTATCCACAAAAACGAAAATAGAATCCCTCCCCTTCTTAGTCCTAGGCAACCCCAAAATAAAGTCCATAGAAATGTCAATCCAAGTTCTTTTTAAGAATAGCACGCAAAAGTGTTCCCAAAGTTCTATTGACAACTTCAGTTTGTCCATCCGTTTGAGGATGACAAGTAGTAGAAAACAACAATTTTGTGCCAAGCTTAGGCCATAAAGTCTTCCAAAAGTAACTCAAGAATTTAACATCGTGACCAGAAAGAATAGTCCTAGGCATGCCATGCAACCTACTGACTTCTCTAAAGAACAAATCCGCAATGTTTGAAGCATCATCGGTTTTATGACAAGCTATAAAATGTGCCATCTTAGAGAATCTATCCACAACAACGAAAATAGAATCCATCCCCTTCTTAGTCCTAGGCACCCCAAAATAAAGTCCATAGAAATGTCAATCCAAGTTCTTTTTAAGAATAGCACGCAAAAGTGTTCCCAAAGTGCTATTGACAACTTCAGTTTGTCCATCAGTTTGAGGATGACAAGTAGTAGAAAACAACAATTTCGTGCCAAGTTTAGACCATAAAGTATTCCAAAAGTAACTCAGAGAATTTAACATCGCGACCAGAATCAATAGTCCTAGGCATGCCATGCAACCTAACGACTTCTCTAATGAACAAATCCGCAATGTTTGAAGCATAATCGGTTTTATGACAAGCTATAAATGTGCTATCTTAGAGAATCTATCCACAACAACGAAAATAGAATCCCTCCCCTTCTTAGTCCTAGGCAACCCCAAAATAAAGTCCATAGAAATGTCAATCCAAGTTCTTTTTAAGAATAGCACGCAAAAGTGTTCCCAAAGTTCTATTGACAACTTCAGTTTGTCCATCCGTTTGAGGATGACAAGTAGTAGAAAACAACAATTTTGTGCCAAGTTTAGACCATAAAGTATTCCAAAAGTAACTCAAGAATTTAACATCGCGACCAGAAACAATAGTCCTAGGCATGCCATGCAACCTACCGACTTCTCTAAAGAACAAATCCGCAATGTTTGAAGCATCATCGATTTTATGACAAGCTATAAAATGTGCCATCTTAGAGAATCTATCCACAACAACGAAAATAGAATCCCTCCCCTTCTTAGTCCTAGGCAACCTCAAAATAAAGTCCATAGAAATGTCAATCCAAGTTCTTTTTAAGAATAGCACGCAAAAGTGTTCCCAAAGTGCTATTGACAACTTCAGTTTGTCCATCCGTTTGAGGATGACAAGTAGTAGAAAACAACAATTTTGTGCCAAGTTTAGCCCATAAAGTCTTCCAAAAGTAACTCAAGAATTTAACATCGCGACCAGAAACAATAGTCCTAGGCATGCCATGCAACCTTACGACTTCTCTAAAGAACAAATCCGCAATGTTTGAAGCATCATCGGTTTTATGACAAGCTATAAAATGTGCCATCTTAGAGAATCTATCCACAACAACGAAAATAGAATCCCTCCCCTTCTTAGTCCTAGGCAACCCCAAAATAAAGTCCATAGAAATGTCAATCCAAGTTCTTTTTAAGAATAGCACGCAAAAGTGTTCCCAAAGTTCTATTGACAACTTCAGTTTGTCCATCCGTTTGAGGATGACAAGTAGTAGAAAACAACAATTTTGTGCCAAGTTTAGCCCATAAAGTCTTCCAAAAGTAACTCAAGAATTTAACATCGCGACCAGAAACAATAGTCCTAGGCATGCCATGCAACCTACCGACTTCTCTAAAGAACAAATCCGCAATGTTTGAAGCATCATCGGTTTTATGACAAGCTATAAAATGTGCCATCTTAGAGAATCTATCCACAACAACGAAAATAGAATCCATCCCCTTCTTAGTCCTAGGCAACCCCAAAATAAAGTCCATAGAAATGTCAATCCAAGTTCTTTTTAAGAATAGCACGCAAAAGTGTTCCCAAAGTTCTATTGACAACTTCAGTTTGTCCATCCGTTTGAGGATGACAAGTAGTAGAAAACAACAATTTTGTGCCAAGTTTAGACCATAAAGTCTTCCAAAAGTAACTCAAGAATTTAACATCGCGACCAGAAACAATAGTCCTAGGCATGCCATGCAACCTAACGACTTCTCTAAAGAACAAATCCGCAATGTTTGAAGCATCATCGGTTTTATGACAAGCTATAAAATGTGCCATCTTAGAGAATCTATCCACAACAACGAAAATAGAATCCCTCCCCTTCTTAGTCCTAGGCAACCCCAAAATAAAGTCCATAGAAATGTCAATCCAAGTTCTTTTTAAGAATAGCACGCAAAAGTGTTCCCAAAGTTCTATTGACAACTTCAGTTTGTCCATCCGTTTGAGGATGACAAGTAGTAGAAAACAACAATTTTGTGCCAAGTTTAGCCCATAAAGTATTCCAAAAGTAACTCAAGAATTTAACATCGCGACCAGAAACAATAGTCCTAGGCATGCCATGCAACCTACCGACTTCTCTAAAGAACAAATCCGCAATGTTTGAAGCATCATCGGTTTTATGACAAGCTATAAAATGTGCCATCTTAGAGAATCTATCCACAACAACGAAAATAGAATCCCTCCCCTTCTTAGTCCTAGGCAACCCCAAAATAAAGTCCATAGAAATGTCAATCCAAGTTCTTTTTAAGAATAGCACGCAAAAGTGTTCCCAAAGTTCTATTGACAACTTCAGTTTGTCCATCCGTTTGAGGATGACAAGTAGTAGAAAACAACAATTTTGTGCCAAGTTTAGCCCATAAAGTCTTCCAAAAGTAACTCAAGAATTTAACATCGCGACCAGAAACAATAGTCCTAGGCATGCCATGCAACCTACGACTTCTCTAAAGAACAAATCCGCAATGTTTGAAGCATCATCGGTTTTATGACAAGCTATAAAATGTGCCATCTTAGAGAATCTATCCACAACAACAAAAATAGAATCCATCCCCTTCTTAGTCCTAGGCAACCCCAAAATAAAGTCCATAGAAATGTCAATCCAAGTTCTTTTTAAGAATAGCACGCAAAAGTGTTCCCAAAGTTCTATTGACAACTTCAGTTTGTCCATCCGTTTGAGGATGACAAGTAGTAGAAAACAACAATTTTGTGCCAAGTTTAGCCCATAAAGTATTCCAAAAGTAACTCAAGAATTTAACATCGCGACCAGAAACAATAGTCCTAGGCATGCCATGCAACCTACCGACTTCTCTAAAGAACAAATCCGCAATGTTTGAAGCATCATCGGTTTTATGACAAGCTATAAAATGTTGCAATCTTAGAGAATCTATCCACAACACGAAAATAGAATCCCTCCCCTTCTTAGTCCTAGGCCTAGGCAACCCCAAAATAAAGTCCATAGAAATGTCAATCCAAGTTCTTTTTAAGAATAGCACGCAAAAGTGTTCCCAAAGTGCTATTGACAACTTCAGTTTGTCCATCCGTTTGAGGATGACAAGTAGTAGAAAACAAACAATTTTGTGCCAAGTTTAGCCCATAAAGTCTTCCAAAGTACTCAAGAATTTAATCGCGACAGAACATAACATGCCATGCGATCCGCAGCATAAACAATAGTCCCTAGAGGATCCCCCATCCAGCACCTAAACGACTTCTCTAAGAATAGCACAAATCCCGCAATGTTTTGAATGAACAACATCACGTTTTTATATGACAAGAGGTGCCATCTTAGAGAATCTATCCACAACACAAAAATAGATCCCTCCCCTCTATCCAAAATAAGTCCCATTTCTCGGGTATGGATATCCTATGTGTTATCATGTGTATGTAGGTTGAAATCTCTGGCCAGAGTATGGTTGTAATTATGAAAGGTGTTTCATAGATTACACCATCGATGCAACTACGACATGACACATAGTATCGATTCATTGACAACTCTCGATAAACCAATGGTTGTCGAATCGATCGGGATATATGAGTTGAAGGGACCGTACTGTACGCTAACCATAATTGAATGGTTCTTGCAGGCACTATCATGTGATACCTAGGGAATCACGTAAGCGATGCTGCTAGGCGTTTAACGTGATTGGTTGGGTACTATCAGACTTGAGTTCTGACGTTCTTACTATCAAGAAGTTGATAAGTAAGAATGGAGCAATTGGGGTATGCTCGAATAAGGACATGTTTAGTCCGAATCACATGGAGATGTGAACCCACGGCTAGTTGTATCAATGAACCATTGAGGGCCACACAAGTACTAGCTTTGTAAATCCCGATGAGAAGTAAAATAGTTCAATGTGTTGAACGGCTTATAAAGGAGTTTATAAGCGTAAGGAAAATTAGAAGTATGACTTCTATGAGAGAAATGTAAATTTTGATTTATGGAAGTGTTCCTAAATTAAAATTTGGCCAAGAGAATAATGTATTTGAAAATTGTGATTTTCATAAACATTATAATGGACTAAATTAAATTAATTAATTCAAGTGTTGAATTAATTAAACACTAGTGGGCCTTGTAGAGCCCAAATAATTAATTTAGTTCAAGTGTTGGATTAATTAAATAATATTGAGTCTTGTAGAGCTCAATTAAAATAATTATTTAAACTAGTGGGACTTGAGTAAATTCAAGTAATGTTTAAATAGTCTCAAATGTGTTTGAGATATTTAAATTTAGTCCAAAGTTTTTAATTTGATTAAAAACTATATAGTATGCATGCATGGGAGGTGAAGGGTTGGAGATTACTTTTGAATAAAATAATGGCATGGCATGCTACTTTTCACTTTTGCTTTTTGCAACCCCAAAATAAAGTCCATAGAAATGTCAATCCAAGTTCTTTTTAAGAATAGCACGCAAAAGTGTTCCCAAAGTTCTATTGACAACTTCAGTTTGTCCATCCGTTTGAGGATGACAAGTAGTAGAAAACAACAATTTTGTGCCAAGTTTAGCCCATAAAGTCTTCCAAAAGTAACTCAAGAATTTAACATCGCGACCAGAAACAATAGTCCTAGGCATGCCATGCAACCTAACGACTTCTCTAAAGAACAAATCCGCAATGTTTGAAGCATCATCGGTTTTATGACAAGCTATAAAATGTGCCATCTTAGAGAATCTATCCACAACAACAAAAATAGAATCCCTCCCCTTCTTAGTCCTAGGCAACCCCAAAATAAAGTCCATAGAAATGTCAATCCAAGTTCTTTTTAAGAATAGCACGCAAAAGTGTTCCCAAAGTTCTATTGACAACTTCAGTTTGTCCATCCGTTTGAGGATGACAAGTAGTAGAAAACAACAATTTTGTGCCAAGTTTAGACCATAAAGTATTCCAAAAGTAACTCAAGAATTTAACATCGCGACCAGAAACAATAGTCCTAGGCATGCCATGCAACCTACCGACTTCTCTAAAGAACTAATCCGCAATGTTTGAAACATCATCGATTTTATGGCAAGCTATATAATATGTGCCATCTTAGAGAATCTATCCACAACAACGAAAATAGAATCCCTATCCTCCCTTCTTAGTCCTAGGCAACCTCAAAATAAAGTCCATAGAAATGTCAATCCAAGTTCTTTTTAAGAATAGCACGCAAAAGTGTTCCCAAAGTGCTATTGACAACTTCAGTTTGTCCATCCGTTTGAGGATGACAAGTAGTAGAAAACAACAATTTTGTGCCAAGTTTAGACCATAAAGTATTCCAAAAGTAACTCAAGAATTTAACATCGCGACCAGAAACAATAGTCCTAGGCATGCCATGCAACCTTACGACTTCTCTAAAGAACAAATCCGCAATGTTTGAAGCATCATCGGTTTTATGACAAGCTATAAAATGTGCCATCTTAGAGAATCTATCCACAACAACAAAAATAGAATCCATCCCCTTCTTAGTCCTAGGCAACCCCAAAATAAAGTCCATAGAAATGTCAATCCAAGTTCTTTTTAAGAATAGCACGCAAAAGTGTTCCCAAAGTTCTATTGACAACTTCAGTTTGTCCATCCGTTTGAGGATGACAAGTAGTAGAAAACAACAATTTTGTGCCAAGTTTAGCCCATAAAGTATTCCAAAAGTAACTCAAGAATTTAACATCGCGACCAGAAACAATAGTCCTAGGCATGCCATGCAACCTACCGACTTCTCTAAAGAACAAATCCGCAATGTTTGAAGCATCATCGGTTTTATGACAAGCTATAAAATGTGCCATCTTAGAGAATCTATCCACAACAACGAAAATAGAATCCCTCCCCTTCTTAGTCCTAGGAAACCCCAAAATAAAGTCCATAGAAATGTCAATCCAAGTTCTTTTTAAGAATAGCACGCAAAAGTGTTCCCAAAGTTCTATTGACAACTTCAGTTTGTCCATCCGTTTGAGGATGACAAGTAGTAGAAAACAACAATTTTGTGCCAAGTTTAGCCCATAAAGTCTTCCAAAAGTAACTCAAAATTTAACATCGCGACCAGAAACAATAGTCCTAGGCATGCCATGCAACCTTAGCGACTTCTCTAAAGAACAAATCCGCAATGTTTGAAGCATAATCGGTTTTATGACAAGCTATAAAATGTGCCATCTTAGAGAATCTATCCACAACAACGAAAATAGAATCCCTCCCCTTCTTAGTCCTAGACAACCCCAAAATAAAGTCCATAGAAATGTCAATCCAAGTTCTTTTTAAGAATAGCACGCAAAAGTGTTCCCAAAGTGCTATTGACAACTTCAGTTTGTCCATCCGTTTGAGGATGACAAGTAGTAGAAAACAACAATTTTGTGCCAAGCTTAGGCCATAAAGTCTTCCAAAAGTAACTCAAGAATTTAACATCGTGACCAGAAAGAATAGTCCTAAGCATGCCATGCAACCTACGGACTTCTCTAAAGAACAAATCCGCAATGTTTGAAGCATCATCGGTTTTGTGACACCCCGATCCTCTTTTAAAATAAATACGCAGCGGAAATAAAATTTTCTCTTTAAAATATACGGAAGGAGTTTCAAAATACATTTCATCAATATCTTTACAAAATAAATACATGATCATTTAAATGACATAACAAAAACAAAACATCATTCCTATGATCATGCCAAAATCCTCCTTCCAACGGTGTATGCATATGACCCCCGATCTACAGTCAACGTCCCGAGGCACCACTCTGATCTGCATCACATGAAAATAACTGAAATGAGAATAAATCTCAGCAAGTGGAACTCTTATATAACAATGAACAATAACTCTGTAAAACATCTCTTTGAAATCATAAATACCATCAACTCTGAACTGTAAACTCTGAATATCAATAACATAGCAATAGCATAAAAATATGATGGTATTTCTCTTTTGCTCTGGGGATTGATATCAATAGTATCTCTGCTCTGGGGTGCTCGTATCCCAAATCGATATAAATACCGATAACTCTGAGGGATATAAGCCTATAGGCGATGATCATCTAATATTGCATGCAATCTCTGACTATGTATTTATCAATCCGAAAACATTTAAACTCTTCTCTGGTTTTAACAATCACTTTGAACTCTATATATCTCTTTGTATTCCCTTTAATCAATAATGAGACATACAATGCCTCCAATACATATAACAATACATACTATGGATCAAATGAAAGGGAATAACACAATAAACTCTTTGAAACACATACATATATAATCATGTGAGCAAAAGGAATGAATTTCCACTTACAAACCACAACAAACACCTCAACTTAGCTCTTGATCACCACCTACAACAAATAATCCACAAATAACACCAATATCAACTAAATATCCAAGATTACAAGCTAAATAATCCATAAATCCACATAAACAACCAACCTAAACAACTCTTAATTTACAACCTTAACAGAATCGCACCAAAAGCTTACCCAAGCTTCCTAGCACCAAGGAGAACGTCGATCTCAAGTCGAAATTCCAAACAAACGCCTGAATCGAAGATAGGAAAGGAAAGAAATGACTAAAAACCCTAGAAATGGAGAGAAAAGTCGAGAATGGAGGAGAAAAGAAAGGGAAAGTATGGCCAACCACTCCAAAAAGTAGCTTAAAAACTCGCCCATACCTTCACCGCGGGTGCGCTCCTCTAAGCACCGCGGGTGCGCATGAGCTTTCGGCAGTCTCACAAAATTCCTGAACCACAGACACCGCGGGTGCGGCGACTGCAAGCACCGCGGGTGCGCTACACACCGCGGGTGCGGTCACTGCATCACCGCGGGTGCGGTGATGCTACGGCCCTCCAACACAAAAACTGCACAGTACACCGCGGGGGCACTCCAGTTAAGAGCGCGGGTGCACTCAAGCCACGGCCAAGCACTATTCCCATGCAACTAAAATCGATCCGGAACTCTGAAACGAACAACCAACATCAACTAACACCTCAAGACAATAAAACTAACAATACTATAGCCCATAAACACAACTCTAAACCTCTAATCAAATAACTCAAATAACAAACGAAACTTAAATCGTACCGTACACCGGGCTCGGCTATTACAATCTCCCCCCCTTAAGGGAATTTCGTCCGCGAAATTGACGTCACGGCACGAACAACTCAGGATACTTCTCTCTTATCTCCTCCTCTGGTTCCCACGTAGCCTCCTCTAACAAATGGTTCCTCCAAAGAACTTTGACAATGCCGATCTCTTTGTTCCTCAGAACTCTAACTGTGCGATCCAGAATCTGAATCGGAATCTCTTGATACGTCAAATTCGGCGTCAAGTCCAATGGCTCATGGCGAAGAACATGGGAAGGATCTGCAACATACTTCCTGAGCATCGAAACGTGAAACACATTATGAACTCTGTCAAGATCTGGAGGTAGGGCTAATCTGTAGGCTCGATCGCCAACTCTGTCCAATATCTCGAATGGACCAATAAATCTAGGACTCAACTTGCCCTTCTTACCAAATCTCATCACACCCTTGAGAGGTGCTATCTTCAGAAACACGTGGTCGCCAACCTCGAACTGCAAAGGTCTGCGACGAACATCTGCATAGCTCTTCTGTCTGGACTGGGCAGTCTTCATCCTTTCTCTGATAACAGCAACAACATCAGCAGTCTGCTGGACCAACTCTGGTCCCAACATCTTCCTCTCACCAACCTCGTCCCAATACAAGGGAGACCTGCACTTCCTGCCATAAAGTGCCTCATACGGTGCCATGCCAATCGTCGCCTGGTAGCTATTATTATAAGTGAACTCAACCAAAGGCAACAAAGAATCCCAGCTACCTGGAAAGTCAATAGTACACGCTCTGAGCATATCCTCAAGAATCTGAATGACTCTCTCTGACTGACCATCACTCTGAGGATGATAGGCTGTACTGAACGCTAATCGCGAACCCATAGCTCTGTGCAAACTCTTCCAAAACTCTGAAGTAAATCTAGGGTCACGATCAGACACGATCGACACAGGGACACCATGAAGTCTGACAATCTCTGCTATGTAGTCCTCGGCATACTGGTTCATCGAATACGTCGTCTTGACTGGAAGAAAGTGCGCTGACTTAGTCAATCTATCAACGATAACCCAAATAGAATTGAAACCTCTCCGCACTCTGGGAAGACCAGTCACGAAATCCATCGTAATATGCTCCCACTTCCACTGAGGAATCGGCAACGACAACAATGTCCCAGCAGGTCTCTGGTGCTCAATCTTCACCTGCTGACAAGTAAGGCACTGAGAAATGAACACGGCAACATCCTTCTTCATACCTGGCCACCAGTAGAGTCGACGAAGATCCTGATACATCTTCGTACTGCCTGGATGAATCGAATACGGCGCGGTATGAGCCTCTGTCAGAATATCTCTACGAATATCATCGCCAACAGGAACACAAATACGACCTCTGAAAGTCACCAAACCATCACCATTCAAGGCGAACTCTGAATTACCTCTAATCTCTGCTCTATCTCTCAACTCTGTCAACTGAACATCAGTCGACTGCTCTCTACGGATCCTGTCCGTCAATGAAGATCGAATAACTAACGCTGAAAGACGAGCAATGGTGCCTGGAATCACCAGATCAATATCCTCTCTCTGCAAATCCATCAGCAACGGTCTCTGAATCAAAGAACTCAATGAAACACTCGACTTGCGGCTTAAAGCATCAGCCACAACATTCGCCTTCCCTGGGTGATAACTGATAGTCACATCGTAATCCTTGACAAGCTCTAACCACCTCCTCTGTCGCATATTGAGCTCTTTCTGCGAGAACAGATACTTCAAACTCTTGTGGTCTGTGAAGATCTCACACTTTTCGCCATACAGATAATGTCTCCAAATCTTAAGGGCGAAAACCACAGCTGCTAGCTCCAAATCGTGCGTCGGATAATTCTTCTCATAATCCTTCAACTGGCGAGAAGCATAGGCAATGACCTTACCTCTCTGCATCAACACTGCACCGAGACCCTTCTTCGACGCATCGGTAAAGACCACAAAATCCTCTGAACCACTGGGCAATGCGAGAATAGGAGCTGACGTCAATCTATCCTTCAACTCCTGAAATGCGCTCTGGCAATCTATAGACCACTCGAACTTCACAGTCTTCCTTGTCAGATTGGACAATGGCAGGGCAATCTTGGAAAAATCCGAAATGAAACGACGATAATAACCCGCCAAACCAAGGAAACTGCGTACCTCTGAAACAGTCGTAGGAATAGGCCACTTCTGAATCGCCTCTATCTTCATCGGATCAACAGCAATGCCATCCCTCGAAACGACATGGCCTAGAAAAGAAATCTGATCCAGCCAAAACTCACACTTCTTCAACTTAGCAAACAACCTCCGCTCTCTCAGCAACTGGAGAACAACTCTGAGATGCTCTGAATGAAGCTCTCTGGTCTTGGAATAGATCAAGATATCGTCGATAAAGACAATGACGAAGCTATCCAAATACGGCTTGAACACACGGTTCATCAGGTCCATGAAAACAGAAGGGGCATTGGTCAAACCAAAAGACATCACGAGAAACTCATAGTGACCATACCTGGTCCTGAAAGCCGTCTTAGGGATATCAGACTCCCTAACCTTCAACTGATAGTAGCCAGACCGAAGATCAATCTTCGAGAAAACAGTGGCACCCTGGAGTTGGTCAAATAGATCGTCAATCCGTGGCAACGGATACTTGTTCTTGATCGTCACTTTGTTGAGCTCTCTGTAATCGATACACAGACGCAAAGACCCGTCCTTCTTCTTAACAAATAGAACCGGAGCTCCCCAAGGCGAAGAACTCGGACGAATAAAACCCTTATCTAGAAGATCCTGCAACTGCGTCTTCAACTCTTTCATCTCGGTAGGAGCCATCCTATACGGAGCCTTAGAAATAGGAACCGTACCTGGAGCAAGATCAATAACAAACTCTACATCTCTATCCGGCGGCAAACCCGGAACATCATCCTCAAACACATCCGCAAACTCCCTCACCACATCAATATCATCAATATTCAACTTAATCAGTCTATCCATATCCACAACAGATGCTAGAAAAACATCACAACCTCTACACAATAGCCTCTCAGCATCAAGACACGAAATAAAAGGAAGGACCAGCGAAGTACCTGAGCTGGCGAGAACTCCTCCCTGGCCATCATCTGCAAAAGTCACCGTCTTAGCAACGCAATCAATAACAGCACGATAGGTCGACAGCCAATCCATGCCAAGAATAACATCAAAGGCAACCATCGGGATCACAATCAAATCAGCAAAGACCTCTCGATCAACAAAACGAACGGGGCACGCATACACTATGGAAGTCGGGCACAAAACATCTCCCGAAGGCAAAACAACACTAAGCTGGAGGGGAATAACAGAAGGAACTATACCCAAAGATCTCAAAAACAATTCAGACATAAAAGAATGAGTAGCACCAGTATCAATCAAAGTAGTAGCTACTCTGCCTGAAATTAAAATGGAACTAGAGATTACAGAAGAATTACGATTAATACCTTCCTTAGTCATCGAAAAGATACGACCCTGCACCTTCTCCTGGCTAGCTCCCTTAGGACAATCTCTGGAAATATGGCCTGGCATGCCACAACGATAGCAAGAACGAGTGCCAAATCTACACTCTCCACGATGAGGTCTGCCACACTTGGGACACAAAGATCTCTCAGAATCAGACGGAGCAACTGGCACTGACGGTGGCCTAGGACTCTGATCCACCTTGCCCTTCCCCTTGAATCGATCTCTGCCACGCTGACCTGAACTCTGGCCTCTTTGAACACTAGCCTGGTGCCTCGCCTGTCTCTCCCTGGCGATATCCTTCTCGTCCTGCTCTGCTAGCAACGCCTTGGACACAATCTCCTTGAAAGTCACAGCCTTGGACATATTGATATCACGCCTGATCTCCGCTCTAAGGCCTCGAATGAAGTGAGCGCCTTTATCTTTATCACTAGTAGCAATGTACGGAGCAAAAAGGCAACCCTCCTCGAACCTGAGAATATACTCGTCCACATTCAAGCTCCCCTGACGAAGCTCCAAGAACTCTGTAACCTTCCTCGCTCGCAGTGCATCAGGAAAGTACTTGTCGTAGAAAAGCTCAGTAAACTCAGACCACTTCAAAGTAGAAACATCAATGCCAACCTTGGTCGCATTCCACCACAAACGTGCAGCTTTAACCAGCATGAAAACAGCACAACTGATACGGTCTCTGTCCTCATAGTGGAGATGATCAAAAATCGCCTCCAAAGCCTTGACCCACTCTACTGCAGCTAAAGGATCGGAGCTGCCTGGAAACTCGGGTGGATCCATCCTCTTAAACGCAGAAAAGATAGCATCAGAACCAACTGCTAGCTGGAGCAACCTGCCCCCTACCTTGGCCTCTGCCCTGGCCTGCTCCTTGCAGTCTAAGCAACTGCTGGATCTGCTCACTGTGAACCTTAGCCTGCTCCTTCAGTAACTTGCCGAACTCGTCGACAACTCTCGAGGACGAACTATCCTCCCCCTCTGACGCCTTACGCTTAGGAGGCATCCTCTACTCTACAATGCTCACAAGACACCAATCAATACATAACAATAGATAGATGCAAAGAAAACATACCCGGACAGTTGAAAGTAGACGAAGTCATATGCATTGGTCCGAAGAAACACCGCTCTGATACCACTAAATGTGACACCCCGATCCTCTTTTAAAATAAATACGCAGCGGAAATAAAATTTTCTCTTTAAAATATACGGAAGGAGTTTCAAAATACATTTCATCAAATATCTTTACAAAATAAATACATGATCATTTAAATGACATAACAAAAACAAAACATCATTCCTATGATCATGCCAAAATCCTCCTTCCAACGGTGTATGCATATGACCCCCGATCTACAGTCAACGTCCCGAGGCACCACTCTGATCTGCATCACATGAAAATAACTGAAATGAGAATAAATCTCAGCAAGTGGAACTCTTATATAACAATGAACAATAACTCTGTAAAACATCTCTTTGAAATCATAAATACCATCAACTCTGAACTGTAAACTCTGAATATCAATAACATAGCAATAGCATAAAAATATGATGGTATTTCTCTTTTGCTCTGGGGATTGATATCAATAGTATCTCTGCTCTGGGGTGCTCGTATCCCAAATCGATATAAATACCGATAACTCTGAGGGATATAAGCCTATAGGCGATGATCATCTAATATTGCATGCAATCTCTGACTATGTATTTATCAATCCGAAAACATTTAAACTCTTCTCTGGTTTTAACAATCACTTTGAACTCTATATATCTCTTTGTATTCCCTTTAATCAATAATGAGACATACAATGCCTCCAATACATATAACAATACATACTATGGATCAAATGAAAGGGAATAACACAATAAACTCTTTGAAACACATACATATATAATCATGTGAGCAAAAGGAATGAATTTCCACTTACAAACCACAACAAACACCTCAACTTAGCTCTTGATCACCACCTACAACAAATAATCCACAAATAACACCAATATCAACTAAATATCCAAGATTACAAGCTAAATAATCCATAAATCCACATAAACAACCAACCTAAACAACTCTTAATTTACAACCTTAACAGAATCGCACCAAAAGCTTACCCAAGCTTCCTAGCACCAAGGAGAACGTCGATCTCAAGTCGAAATTCCAAACAAACGCCTGAATCGAAGATAGGAAAGGAAAGAAATGACTAAAAACCCTAGAAATGGAGAGAAAAGTCGAGAATGGAGGAGAAAAGAAAGGGAAAGTATGGCCAACCACTCCAAAAAGTAGCTTAAAAACTCGCCCATACCTTCACCGCGGGTGCGTTCCTCTAAGCACCGCGGGTGCGCTGAGCTTTCGGCAGTCCACAAAATTCCTGAACCACAGACACCGCGGGTGCGGCACTGCAAGCACCGCGGGTGCGCTACACACCGCGGGTGCGGTCACTGCATCACCGCGGGTGCGGTGATGCTACGGCCCTCCAACACAAAAACTGCACAGTACACCGCGGGGGCACTCCAGTTAAGAGCGCGGGTGCACTCAAGCCACGGCCAAGCACTATTCCCATGCAACTAAAATCGATCCGGAACTCTGAAACGAACAACCAACATCAACTAACACCTCAAGACAATAAAACTAACAATACTATAGCCCATAAACACAACTCTAAACCTCTAATCAAATAACTCAAGTAACAAACGAAACTTAAATCGTACCGTACACCGGGCTCGGCTATTACAGGTTTTATGACAAGCTATAAAATGTGCTATCTTAGAGAATCTATCCACAACAACGAAAATAGAATCCATCCCCTTCTTAGTCCTAGGCACCCAAAAATAAAGTCCATAGAAATGTCAATCCAATTTCTTTTTAAGAATAGCACGCAAAAGTGTTCCGAAAGTGCTATTGACAATTTCAGTTTGTCCATCAGTTTGAGGATGAGAAGTAGTAGAAAACAACAATTTCGTGCCAAGTTTAGACCATAAAGTATTCCAAAAGAAACTAGAGAATTTAACATCGCGACCAGAATCAATAGTCCTAGGCATGCCATGCAACCTAACGACTTCTCTAATGAACAAATCCGCAATGTTTGAAGCATAATCGGTTTTATGACAAGCTATAGAATGTGCTATCTTAGAAAATCTATCCACAACAACGAAAATAGAATCCATCCCCTTCTTAGTCCTAGGCACCCCAAAATAAAGTCCATAGAAATGTCAATCCAAGTTCTTTTTAAGAATAGCACGCAAAAGTGTTCCCAAAGTGCTATTGACAACTTCAGTTTGTCCATCCGTTTGAGGATGACAAGTAGTAGAAAACAACAATTTTGTGCCAAGTTTAGACCATAAAGTATTCTAAAAGTAACTCAAGAATTTAACATCGCGACCAGAAACAATAGTCCTAGGCATGCCGTGCAACCTACCAACTTATCTAAAGAACAAATCCGCAATGTTTGAAGCATCATCGATTTTATGACAAGCTATAAAATGTGCCATCTTAGAGAATCTATCCACAACAACGAAAATAGAATCCCTCCCATTCTGAGTCCTAGGCAACCTCAAAATAAAGTCCATAGAAATGTCAATCCAAGTTCTTTTTAAGAATAGCACGCAAAAGTGTTCCCAAAGTGCTATTGACAACTTCAGTTTGTCCATCCGTTTGAGGATGACAAGTAGTAGAAAACAACAATTTGTGCCAAGTTTAGCCCATAAAGTATTCCAAAAGTGACTCAAGAATTTAACATCGCGACCAGAAACAATAGTTCTAGGCATGCCATGCAACCTACCGACTTCTCTAAAGAACAAATCCGCAATGTTTGAAGCATCATCGGTTTTATGACAAGCTATAAAATGTGCCATCTTAGAGAATCTATCCACAACAACGAAAATAGAATCCCTCCCCTTCTTAGTCCTAGGAAACCCCAAAATAAAGTCCATAGAAATGTCAATACAAGTTCTTTTTAGAATAGCACGCAAAAGTGTTCCCAAAGTTCTATTGACAACTTCAGTTTGTCCATCCGTTTGAGGATGACAAGTAGTAGAAAACAACAATTTTGTGCCAAGTTTAGCCCATAAAGTCTTCCAAAAGTAACTCAAAAATTTAACATCGCGACCAGAAACAATAGTCCTAGGCATGCCATGCATCTTAGCGACTTCTCTAAAGAACAAATCCGCAATGTTTGAAGCATCATCGGTTTTATGACAAGCTATAAAATGTGCCATCTTAGAGAATCTATCCACAACAACGAAAATAGAATCCCTCCCCTTCTCGTCCTAGACAACCCCAAAATAAAGTCCCTAGAAATGTCAATCCAAGTTCTTTTTAAGAATAGCACGCAAAAGTGTTCCCAAAGTGCTATTGACAACTTCAGTTTGTCCATCCGTTTGAGGATGACAAGTAGTAGAAAACAACAATTTTGTGCCAAGCTTAGGCCATAAAGTCTTCCAAAAGTAACTCAAGAATTTAACATCGTGACCAGAAAGAATAGTCCTAAGCATGCCATGCAACCTACTGACTTCTCTAAAGAACAAATCCGCAATGTTTGAAGCATCATCGGTTTTATGACAAGCTATAAAATGTGCTATCTTAGAGAATCTATCCACAACAACGAAAATAGAATCCATCCCCTTCTTAGTCCTAGGCACCCAAAAATAAAGTCCATAGAAATGTCAATCCAATTTCTTTTTAAGAATAGCACGCAAAAGTGTTCCGAAAGTGCTATTGACAATTTCAGTTTGTCCATCAGTTTGAGGATGAGAAGTAGTAGAAAACAACAATTTCGTGCCAAGTTTAGACCATAAAGTATTCCAAAAGAAACTAGAGAATTTAACATCGCGACCAGAATCAATAGTCCTAGGCATGCCATGCAACCTAACGACTTCTCTAATGAACAAATCCGCAATGTTTGAAGCATAATCGGTTTTATGACAAGCTATAGAATGTGCTATCTTAGAAAATCTATCCACAACAACGAAAATAGAATCCATCCCCTTCTTAGTCCTAGGCACCCCAAAATAAAGTCCATAGAAATGTCAATCCAAGTTCTTTTTAAGAATAGCACGCAAAAGTGTTCCCAAAGTGCTATTGACAACTTCAGTTTGTCCATCCGTTTGAGGATGACAAGTAGTAGAAAACAACAATTTTGTGCCAAGTTTAGACCATAAAGTATTCTAAAAGTAACTCAAGAATTTAACATCGCGACCAGAAACAATAGTCCTAGGCATGCCAGTGCAACCTACCAACTTATCTAAAGAACAAATCCGCAATGTTTGAAGCATCATCGATTTTATGACAAGCTATAAAATGTGCCATCTTAGAGAATCTATCCACAACAACGAAAATAGAATCCCTCCCCTTCTTAGTCCTAGGCAACCCAAAATAAAGTCCATAGAAATGTCAATCCAAGTTCTTTTTAAGAATAGCACGCAAAAGTGTTCCCAAAGTTCTATTGACAACTTCAGTTTGTCCATCCGTTTGAGGATGACAAGTAGTAGAAAACAACAATTTTGTGCCAAGTTTAGCCCATAAAGTATTCCAAAAGTAACTCAAGAATTTAACATCGCGACCAGAAACAATAGTCCTAGGCATGCCATGCAACCTAACGACTTCTCTAAAGAACAAATCCGCAATGTTTGAAGCATCATCGGTTTTATGACAAGCTATAAAATGTGCCATCTTAGAGAATCTATCCACAACAACGAAAATAGAATCCCTCCCCTTCTTAGTCCTAGGCAACCCCAAAATAAAGTCCATAGAAATGTCAATCCAAGTTCTTTTTAAGAATAGCACGCAAAAGTGTTCCCAAAGTTCTATTGACAACTTCAGTTTGTCCATCCGTTTGAGGATGACAAGTAGTAGAAAACAACAATTTTGTGCCAAGTTTAGCCCATAAAGTCTTCCAAAAGTAACTCAAGAATTTAACATCGCGACCAGAAACAATAGTCCTAGGCATGCCATGCAACCTACGACTTCTCTAAAGAACAAATCCGCAATGTTTGAAGCATCATCGGTTTTATGACAAGCTATAAAATGTGCCATCTTAGAGAATCTATCCACAACAACGAAAATAGAATCCCTCCCCTTCTTAGTCCTAGGCAACCCCAAAATAAAGTCCATAGAAATGTCAATCCAAGTTCTTTTTAAGAATAGCACGCAAAAGTGTTCCCAAAGTTCTATTGACAACTTCAGTTTGTCCATCCGTTTGAGGATGACAAGTAGTAGAAAACAACAATTTTGTGCCAAGTTTAGCCCATAAAGTCTTCCAAAAGTAACTCAAGAATTTAACATCGCGACCAGAAACAATAGTCCTAGGCATGCCATGCAACCTACGACTTCTCTAAAGAACAAATCCGCAATGTTTGAAGCATCATCGGTTTTATGACAAGCTATAAAATGTGCTATCTTAGAGAATCTATCCACAACAACGAAAATAGAATCCATCCCCTTCTTAGTCCTAGGCAACCCAAAATAAAGTCCATAGAAATGTCAATCCAAGTTCTTTTTAAGAATAGCACGCAAAAGTGTTCCCAAAGTGCTATTGACAACTTCAGTTTGTCCATCCGTTTGAGGATGACAAGTAGTAGAAAACAACAATTTTGTGCCAAGTTTAGACCATAAAGTATTCCAAAAGTAACTCAAGAATTTAACATCGCGACCAGAAATCAATAGTCCTAGGCATGCCATGCAACCTAACGACTTCTCTAATGAACAAATCCGCAATGTTTGAAGCATAATCGGTTTTATGACAAGCTATAAAATGTGCTATCTTAGAAAATCTATCCACAACAACGAAAATAGAATCCATCCCCTTCTTAGTCCTAGGCACCCCAAAATAAAGTCCATAGAAATGTCAATCCAAGTTCTTTTTAAGAATAGCACGCAAAAGTGTTCCCAAAGTGCTATTGACAACTTCAGTTTGTCCATCCGTTTGAGGATGACAAGTAGTAGAAAACAACAATTTTGTGCCAAGTTTAGACCATAAAGTATTCCAAAAGTAACTCAAGAATTTAACATCGCGACCAGAAACAATAGTCCTAGGCATGCCATGCAACCTACCGACTTCTCTAAAGAACAAATCCGCAATGTTTGAAGCATCATCGATTTTATGACAAGCTATAAAATGTGCCATCTTAGAGAATCTATCCACAACAACGAAAATAGAATCCCTCCCCTTCTTAGTCCTAGGCAACCTCAAAATAAAGTCCATAGAAATGTCAATCCAAGTTCTTTTTAAGAATAGCACGCAAAAGTGTTCCCAAAGTGCTATTGACAACTTCAGTTTGTCCATCCGTTTGAGGATGACAAGTAGTAGAAAACAACAATTTTGTGCCAAGTTTAGCCCATAAAGTCTTCCAAAAGTAACTCAAGAATTTAACATCGCGACCAGAAACAATAGTCCTAGGCATGCCATGCAACCTTACGACTTCTCTAAAGAACTAATCCGCAATGTTTGAAACATCATCGGTTTTATGACAAGCTATAAAATGTGCCATCTTAGAGAATCTATCCACAACAACGAAAATAGAATCCCTCCCCTTCTTAGTCCTAGGCAACCCCAAAATAAAGTCCATAGAAATGTCAATCCAAGTTCTTTTTAAGAATAGCACGCAAAAGTGTTCCCAAAGTGCTATTGACAACTTCAGTTTGTCCATCCGTTTGAGGATGACAAGTAGTAGAAAACAACAATTTTGTGCCAAGTTTAGCCCATAAAGTCTTCCAAAAGTAACTCAAGAATTTAACATCGCGACCAGAAACAATAGTCCTAGGCATGCCATGCAACCTACCGACTTCTCTAAAGAACAAATCCGCAATGTTTGAAGCATCATCGGTTTTATGACAAGCTATAAAATGTGCTATCTTAGAGAATCTATCCACAACAACGAAAATAGAATCCCTCCCCTTCTTAGTCCTAGGCACCCCAAAATAAAGTCCATAGAAATGTCAATCCAAGTTCTTTTTAAGAATAGCACGCAAAAGTGTTCCCAAAGTGCTATTGACAACTTCAGTTTGTCCATCCGTTTGAGGATGACAAGTAGTAGAAAACAACAATTTTGTGCCAAGTTTAGACCATAAAGTATTCCAAAAGTAACTCAAGAATTTAACATCGCGACCAGAAACAATAGTCCTAGGCATGCCATGCAACCTAACGACTTCTCTAAAGAACAAATCCGCAATGTTTGAAGCATCATCGGTTTTATGACAAGCTATAAAATGTGCCATCTTAGAGAATCTATCCACAACAACGAAAATAGAATCCCTCCCCTTCTTAGTCCTAGGCAACCCCAAAATAAAGTCCATAGAAATGTCAATCCAAGTTCTTTTTAAGAATAGCACGCAAAAGTGTTCCCAAAGTTCTATTGACAACTTCAGTTTGTCCATCCGTTTGAGGATGACAAGTAGTAGAAAACAACAATTTTGTGCCAAGTTTAGACCATAAAGTATTCCAAAAGTAACTCAAGAATTTAACATCGCGACCAGAAACAATAGTCCTAGGCATGCCATGCAACCTACCGACTTCTCTAAAGAACTAATCCGCAATGTTTGAAGCATCATCGATTTTATGACAAGCTATAAAATGTGCCATCTTAGAGAATCTATCCACAACAACGAAAATAGAATCCATCCCCTTCTTAGTCCTAGGCACCCCAAAATAAAGTCCATAGAAATGTCAATCCAAGTTCTTTTTAAGAATAGCACGCAAAAGTGTTCCCAAAGTTCTATTGACAACTTCAGTTTGTCCATCAGTTTGAGGATGACAAGTAGTAGAAAACAACAATTTCGTGCCAAGTTTAGACCATAAAGTATTCCAAAAGTAACTCAAGAATTTAACATCGCGACCAGAATCAATAGTCCTAGGCATGCCATGCAACCTAACGACTTCTCTAATGAACAAATCCGCAATGTTTGAAGCATCATCGGTTTTATGACAAGCTATAAAATGTGCCATCTTAGAGAATCTATCCACAACAACGAAAATAGAATCCCTCCCCTTCTTAGTCCTAGGCAACCCAAAATAAAGTCCATAGAAATGTCAATCCAAGTTCTTTTTAAGAATAGCACGCAAAAGTGTTCCCAAAGTTCTATTGACAACTTCAGTTTGTCCATCCGTTTGAGGATGACAAGTAGTAGAAAACAACAATTTTGTGCCAAGTTTAGACCATAAAGTATTCCAAAAGTAACTCAAGAATTTAACATCGCGACCAGAAACAATAGTCCTAGGCATGCCATGCAACCTACCGACTTCTCTAAAGAACTAATCCGCAATGTTTGAAACATCATCGATTTTATGGCAAGCTATAAAATGTGCCATCTTAGAGAATCTATCCACAACAACGAAAATAGAATCCATCCCCTTCTTAGTCCTAGGCACCCCAAAATAAAGTCCATAGAAATGTCAATCCAAGTTCTTTTTAAGAATAGCACGCAAAAGTGTTCCCAAAGTGCTATTGACAACTTCAGTTTGTCCATCCGTTTGAGGATGCCAAGTAGTAGAAAACAACAATTTTGTGCCAAGTTTAGACCATAAAGTATTCCAAAAGTAACTAAAGAATTTAACATCGCGACCAGAAACAATAGTCCTAGGCATGCCATGCAACCTACCAACTTATCTAAAGAACAAATCCGCAATGTTTGAAGCATCATCGATTTTATGACAAGCTATAAAATGTGTCATCTTAGAGAATCTATCCACAACAACGAAAATAGAATCCCTCCCCTTCTTAGTCCTAGGCAACCTCAAAATAAAGTCCATAGAAATGTCAATCCAAGTTCATTTTAAGAATAGCAAGCAAAAGTGTTCCCAAAGTGCTATTGATGTGGGGACCCGGGCTCTAACTCAATTCTTTTGGGATTTAATTGGATCTTTGTTCGAAAATGTGGGTCAAAAATTTGCTTTTAACATTAATTCTAATGTATAGATAAAGCATAACATATCGTTAACTGAAATAAACAACATAATGTACATACATATCTGTCTAGTACAATCATACACTAGTGTTCGAATCTCAAATACAAACATAAGTAGTACAAGTTTCATAAGGAAACACTAGTAATCTGCAATGCCCGAGATCTCCACGCTATCATCATCTCTCATCTAGCTCGTGACCCCGATCCTGCCCCACCTGTTGCCATGCACACATACAGACACGACAACAGCCGGATAACTCCGGTGAGAACATATCCCAGTATAAAACATGGATGCATGCAATGTCATAATCATGTACAATGCATAACATAAATCAAGTAACATGAATATACATCTAAACATGTAGTAGAATACAAATCTGTATTCTACAATTCACATCTTGACTCGACTCTTTTCTAATCTAGGGATCCCGGTGTGAATAAGACGGTCTGTTACCTACCCAACCACTCGGGGCAACGGTACGTCTTATTCCTAGACTTCGGTCAACTCTGTATCGAGGGTCTACACATAGAGCAAATCTACTACTATGCGACGATACACCGAAACGTCTAGTTTTGGCAAGTCTGCCAATCTCTCCTATCTCAGGACTCGAATATAAATCAATAAACAAGGCATTACATAATCAATGTAATAACAATCTAGTATGTGATTTAGGGAAACTCGTATCAAATCTGAATCGAGTTGTGCAATCCCGTGACCACATGAATTATACCTTTCTTGTCGCACTGTCTGTCGAGATCTTGAATCAAATGTCAAACCTGTTACTTCAAATCTGAAATGGCGATATACAAATGTTCTATATCAAACCACAACTCAAGCAAATCTTGGAATAGTAAATAATCAGTCTTGCTACAAATTGACGGCATAACGGCGTATTCTCGCAATACCGATCAACTCAAACAATAATACACAATCATAATTCATTCCCAACAACTCATAATCTCATCTACACCTCAATCCACCAGCTAAAATCTGTAAAATCTTCACATAATACATGCTGGAATTTCGAACAAAAGCATACGATATCCGAAAATCAATCTGATAACGAATCTACGATGCTCCATATACCAAGAACACATATTTCTAACAAAATCATAATTTCCCCAATACATAGATTTCGAACCATGCTGAAAAGGAGATATACTTACATCCTTTTGAAGCTAGTGAAGCAAGGAACTCAAATCTATACTTGGACTAGAATTTGGATGGGTAAATCTTGCACAAAATGATTTCTAAGCCATGAAGAAATTGAGATATCTAAGCTTGCTCTCGGTTCATCCTTGCTGAAAGTGGAGCAGAGTGATTCAGCATCAATCCATATATATATATACATGCCATGTGTCAACACGAAATTCAAAGGTGGCATTTCGCATGCAACACCGCGGGTGCGGCAGTGTAAGAGCGCGGGTGCGCTGAGCTCTCGGCAGCCAGAATATTTTCTGAAATTCTTAGACCGCGGGTGCGGTCCTTACATGACCGCGGGTGCGGTCTCACACCGCGGGTGCGGTCACGCTAAAACCGCGGGTGCGGTGTCTGTTCGCAAAATTCCACTAATTTCTATCACCTACACCGCGGGGGCGGTAGTCTAAGCACCGCGGGGGCGGTGTGGCTTCGGCCATGCCTTCAAAATTCTCATTTAAAGGTCATGTATTCTTACCTCTATGAGTCTAGCATCAATGGAAACTGATAATTCTCGAGCCTTACATTTCTCCCCCTCTTAGACAATAGTTCGTCCTCGAACTTATAAACCAGTAATCACACTAGTATACCCAAAATAATAAAATCAAAACGGAAAGAAAGACTCACATCATAGGAATAGCTCGGGATGCCTCTGTCTCATCTCAGACTCTGTCTCCCAAGTTGCTTCCTCGATGCCATGACGACTCCATTGAATCTTCACTAACGGAATAGTCTTCGTCCTGAGCTTCTTTTCTTTCCGATCAAGAATCTGCATCGGTCTTTCAACGTAGCTCAAGGTCTGATCCAGCTCGGCTTCATCAGGTTGAATGACATGAGAATCATCCGGCATATATTTGCGTAACATCGACACGTGAAAAACATCATGTATACCGGATAGTGAAGGAGGAAGAGCAAGTCTGTAAGCTCGATCGCCAATTTTCTCAAGAATCTCATACGGACCGACGTATCTAGGAGACAACTTTCCTCGCTTGCCAAATCTGACAATGCCTCTGAAAGGTGAAATCTTCAAAAATACTCTGTCTCCCTGTTCGAATACTAACGGTCTACGTCTAATATTGGCGTACTTCGCTTGCCTATCCTGTGCCGTCTTCATTCGTTTCTGAATGATCTTCACTTTTTCTGTCATCTCACGAATCATATCAGGCCCTAACTCTGGTACCTCAGAAATATCATCCCAGTACAACGGAGATCTGCACTTCTTTCCGTATAAAGCTTCGAACGGTGCCATCTCTATGCTCGTCTGATAGCTGTTGTTGTATGAAAACTCACACAACGGCAATGAATCTTGCCAACTAGTACCAAAATCTAGTACTACAGCTCTCAGCATATCCTCTAAAGTCTGGATAGTCCGCTCTGACTGTCCGTCCGTCTGGGGATGATAAGCAGTGCTCAGGTGTAAAGTCGTACCCAAAGCCTGCTGCAAGCTGTGCCAAAAGTGAGAAGTGAATCGTGGATCACGATCTGATACGATCGACTTCGGCACACCATGCAATCTGACGACCTCTCTGACATACAACGCTGCCATCTGATCATGTCGATAAGTCATCCTGTACGGAATAAAGCACGCTGATTTGGTCAGTCTGTCTATCAAAACCCAAATCGCGTCACAGCCCCGCGAAGATCGAGGTAACTTTGTCACGAAGTCCATGGAAATGTGGTCCCATTTCCATTCAGGAACAGACAAACTCTGAAGTAAACCTCCGGGCTTCTTTCTCTCTGCCTTCACCTGCTGGCAATTCAGGCACTTAGACACAAATTCTGCAATGTCTGTCTTCATCTGCTTCCACCAGAATTGTGTCTTCAAGTCATTGTACATCTTCCTGCCTCCAGGATGAATGCTGAACCGACTACAATGTGCCTCCGACATGATCTGTCGTCTCAAATCTGAAACATCTGGCACCACTAGGCGGTTATGCACATACAGAACAGAATCTCTGACCTGATATTCTGAGATATGACCAGCTCTGACCATATCAATCGATCTCTGTACATTCGGATCAGTTCTCTGTGCTTCTTTGATCCTCGAAATCAAGTCTGGCTCAATCTGAATCGCAGCAAGTCGCAACGGTCTACTCTCTGTATTAAATGTCAATCCAGACAAGCAACAATCTTCTACTAAACTCGATACACCTATAGTCGACAAGGACAAAGAACATACCTTTCGACTCAAGGCGTCTGCCGCTGCATTCGACTTTCCTGGATGGTACTTGATCTCGCAATCAAAATCTTTCAGCAGATCAAGCCATCGTCGCTGCCTCATGTTCAACTCTGACTGAGAAAAGAGATACTTCAAGCTCTTATGATCGGAATAGATCTCAAATTTCTCGCCATATAGGTAATGACGCCAGATCTTAAGTGCAAACACAATCGCCGCCAATTCAAGATCATGAATCGGATAACGAGTCTCGTGCGGCTTCAGCTGTCTAGAGGCGTATGCTATCACGTGCCCTCGCTGCATAAGAACACATCCAAGCCCTCTGTGAGATGCATCACAATATACAACGAACTTACCTGTACCTGATGGAATTGTCAAGACAGGCGCACTAGTCAGCCTCTTCTTCAGCTCAACAAAACTGCTCTCACACTCTTCTGACCACACAAATGGCATGTTCTTCTGTGTCAACTGGGTAATCGGCTTCGCTATACTGGAGAAGTCTCGAATAAAACGTCGATAATACCCGGCTAGACCCATGAAACTGCGTATCTCTGGCACAGAAGTCGGTCTCGGCCAACTGATCACAGCCTCAACTTTACTCGGATCTACCGCAATACCATCTCCAGATATAATGTGCCCCAAGAAGACAACCTGTCGCAACCAGAATTCACACTTGGACAGTTTGGCATACAACTGCTCTTTCTTAAAGTCTTCAATACAATCCTCAGGTGATCTGCATGCTCAGTCAAACTCTTCGAATACACCAAAATGTCGTCAATAAACACAATCACAAAATCATCTAAATATCTCTGAAAAATGCGGTTCATCAAACTCATAAACACCGCTGGTGCATTCGTCAAACCGAAAGGCATAACAACAAACTCGTAATGTCCATACCTGGTTCGGAATGCAGTCTTCGGAATATCAACGTCTCTAACTCGGAGCTGATGATACCCTGATCTCAAATCAATCTTCGAATATACTGAAGATCCCTGTAACTGATCAAACAGATCGTCGATGCGAGGCAAAGGATACTTGTTCTTCACTGTTGCCTTATTCAGCTGCCTATAATCAATACACAGTCGCATCGAACCATCTTTCTTTCTAACAAAAAGCACCGGAGCACCCCAAGGTGATACACTGGGTCTGATATATCCCTTGGACAGAAGATCCTCCAACTGTGCTTTCAACTCTTTCAGCTCTATCGGTGCCATCCTATATGGAGCTCTCGAAATAGGAACAGAACCGGGCATAAGATCTATGCTGAAATCAACCTCTCGAATCGGAGGCAACCCTGGGATCTCATCAGGAAAAATATCTGCAAACTCGCAAACCACTGGCAGATCTGCCAATGCTGGGCTCGACTTCAGTAGATCTACTGAATATACGAGAAAGCCCTCTGCTCCTCTCTGAAGCAATCTACTCATAGTCAGAGCAGATACTAAGGGAATCCGAGATCTGGAACCCTTGCCGTAAAATTTCCACTCGTCTGTCGTTTCGGGTCTGAATCTGACAATCTTGTGGAAACAATCTACAGTGGCCCTGTACTTGGTCAACATGTCTATGCCAACTATACAGTCAAAATCAGCTAAACCAAGTACTACACAATCAAGATCAATCTCATGCCCCTCAAACTGAAGCATACAGTGTCTAACAGTAGTCACAGATATCAAACCACTTCCCAACGGAGAAGCTATAGACACTACTGTCGACAACGACTCAACAGGCAATGAATGTCTCAATGCAAAATGTTCAGAGATAAATGTATGCGATGCCCCTGTGTCTATCAACACATATGCAGGATAACCGCAAAGGAAACAATTACCTGCAATGACGTCATCTGGCGCCTCCTGCGCCTGCTCCTCTGTCAAGGCAAAGACACGTGCCTGCTGTCGAGGAGGCTGACTCACCGTCTGACTACCTCCTGGCCTCTGCTGTGTCTGTGTGGAGGGTGGCTGAAAGGAGTGTACAGAGGATGCCTGTCTCTCCATCTGTGGCGCTGGTGCTGATGATCCTGTGCTCTGGAATCGTTGTGCACCTCTCTGGGGACAAACTCTGGCGAAATGTCCCTGTTGCCTACAGATGTTACAGCGTCCCAGAACTCCTTGACACTGCTCCGTCGCATGTCGCCCTCCGCATGAACCACAGTATGCACCACTATACTCTGACCCCTGACCTCTCTGTCGAGATCCACTCGAACTCGATGAACTACTCCCAGATTTCTTAAACTGTTTGCCTTTAGCCTTTAGAAATTCCTTCTTACCACTACCACTAGCTCCGCTGTCAAAACGAGGAGGAGGTGATGGAAACTGTACGGTCATGGACTGTGGCGGTCTCGGCCCCTGAACACCGTAGGAAGCTCCTCGCTGCCTGATCAAGCCAGCCTCGGCTCCCTTCGCTCGGTTCAGTGCCTCTGAAAAAGTACTAGGCCGGCCCGTGTTCACCAAAGTAAAGACATCGGGATTCAATCCGTTGATGAACTGATCGGCCACTGCCTCGTCGTTCCCGGCCACATGCGGTGCAAATCGTAGCAATGCAGAAAATTTAGCAACATACTCCTCGATGTTCCACTGTCCCTGCTTCAGATTCGCAAATTCAGCTCCCTTATCTTTCCGGTACGAAACGGGAAAGAAGCGCTGATAGAACTCATCTTTGAAAACTTTCCACGTGATATCAATGCCTCGGTGCTCCAAGGCTCTCTTCGTAGTCAACCACCAGCTCTTTGCAACCTCTTGCATCTGATGCCCTATCAGCTTCACACGTCGCTCGTCAGTATAGGCCAAAGACTCAAACAGCATCTCGATATCATCGAGCCAACTCTCGCACTCTACTGCACTCTCGGTGCCCTTCAGGGTAGGCGGATGGAAAGACTGGAATCTCTTCAATAAAGTCTCCATCGGTGTAGCGGTAACATCCATCTGTACACCGGACGTGCTACCCTGCTCTGGCTGTGGCACTCGTCTAGGCGGCATAAATCTGATCATAAAACTGATTAGTACTCAACCAATATCATCTGTCTCAGCCCTTCTCTGATCATATACCTCTGATCGAGAATCGGTTCTGATTCAGGCTTGAAATGCTGTAAATCAATTCAGATAATACAACACAACATATAATAGGGAAAGCAATAAAGCATGCTAGCATCTCAAAAGCAAGGAAGATGACTCGATCTACCCCGCTCATTCTATTCTATCTCAGTCTACAGAACCTACTGCTCTGATACCACCTGTTGTGGGGACCCGGGCTCTAACTCAATTCTTTTGGGATTTAATTGGATCTTTGTTCGAAAATGTGGGTCAAAAATTTGCTTTTAACATTAATTCTAATGTATAGATAAAGCATAACATATCGTTAACTGAAATAAACAACATAATGTACATACATATCTGTCTAGTACAATCATACACTAGTGTTCGAATCTCAAATACAAACATAAGTAGTACAAGTTTCATAAGGAAACACTAGTAATCTGCAATGCCCGAGATCTCCACGCTATCATCATCTCTCATCTAGCTCGTGACCCCGATCCTGCCCCACCTGTTGCCATGCACACATACAGACACGACAACAGCCGGATAACTCCGGTGAGAACATATCCCAGTATAAAACATGGATGCATGCAATGTCATAATCATGTACAATGCATAACATAAATCAAGTAACATGAATATACATCTAAACATGTAGTAGAATACAAATCTGTATTCTACAATTCACATCTTGACTCGACTCTTTTCTAATCTAGGGATCCCGGTGTGAATAAGACGGTCTGTTACCTACCCAACCACTCGGGGCAACGGTACGTCTTATTCCTAGACTTCGGTCAACTCTGTATCGAGGGTCTACACATAGAGCAAATCTACTACTATGCGACGATACACCGAAACGTCTAGTTTTGGCAAGTCTGCCAATCTCTCCTATCTCAGGACTCGAATATAAATCAATAAACAAGGCATTACATAATCAATGTAATAACAATCTAGTATGTGATTTAGGGAAACTCGTATCAAATCTGAATCGAGTTGTGCAATCCCGTGACCACATGAATTATACCTTTCTTGTCGCACTGTCTGTCGAGATCTTGAATCAAATGTCAAACCTGTTACTTCAAATCTGAAATGGCGATATACAAATGTTCTATATCAAACCACAACTCAAGCAAATCTTGGAATAGTAAATAATCAGTCTTGCTACAAATTGACGGCATAACGGCGTATTCTCGCAATACCGATCAACTCAAACAATAATACACAATCATAATTCATTCCCAACAACTCATAATCTCATCTACACCTCAATCCACCAGCTAAAATCTGTAAAATCTTCACATAATACATGCTGGAATTTCGAACAAAAGCATACGATATCCGAAAATCAATCTGATAACGAATCTACGATGCTCGATATACCAAGAACACATATTTCTAACAAAATCATAATTTCCCCAATACATAGATTTCGAACCATGCTGAAAAGGAGATATACTTACATCCTTTTGAAGCTAGTGAAGCAAGGAACTCAAATCTATACTTGGACTAGAATTTGGATGGGTAAATCTTGCACAAAATGATTTCTAAGCCATGAAGAAATTGAGATATCTAAGCTTGCTCTCGGTTCATCCTTGCTGAAAGTGGAGCAGAGTGATTCAGCATCAATCCATATATATATATACATGCCATGTGTCAACACGAAATTCAAAGGTGGCATTTCGCATGCAACACCGCGGGTGCGGCAGTGTAAGAGCGCGGGTGCGCTGAGCTCTCGGCAGCCAGAATATTTTCTGAAATTCTTAGACCGCGGGTGCGGTCCTTACATGACCGCGGGTGCGGTCTCACACCGCGGGTGCGGTCACGCTAAAACCGCGGGTGCGGTGTCTGTTCGCAAAATTCCACTAATTTCTATCACCTACACCGCGGGGGCGGTAGTCTAAGCACCGCGGGGGCGGTGTGGCTTCGGCCATGCCTTCAAAATTCTCATTTAAAGGTCATGTATTCTTACCTCTATGAGTCTAGCATCAATGGAAACTGATAATTCTCGAGCCTTACAATTGACAACTTCAGTTTGTCCATCCGTTTGAGAATGACAAGTAGTAGAAAACAACAATTTTGTGTCAAGTTTAGCCCATAAAGTCTTCCAAAAGAAACTCAAGAATTTAACATCGCGACCAGAAACAATAGTCCTAGGCATGCCATGCAACCTTCCGACTTCTCTAAAGAACTAATCCGCAATGTTTGAAACATCATCGGTTTTATGACAAGCTATAAAATGTGCCATCTTAGAGAATCTATCCACAACAGCAAAAATAGAATCAATCCCCTTCTTAGTCCTAGGCAACCCCAAAATAAAGTCCATAGAAATTTCAATCCAAGTTCTTTTTAAGAATAGCACGCAAAAGTGTTCCCAAAGTTCTATTGACAACTTCAGTTTGTCCATCCGTTTGAGGATGACAAGTAGTAGAAAACAACAATTTTGTGCCAAGTTTAGCCCATAAAGTATTCCAAAAGTGACTCAAGAATTTAACATCGCGACCAGAAACAATAGTCCTAGGCATGCAATGCAACCTACCGACTTCTCTAAAGAACAAATCCGCAATGTTTGAAGCATCATCGGTTTTATGACAAGCTATAAAATGCGCCATCTTAGAGAATCTATCCACAACAACGAAAATAGAATCCCTCCCCTTCTCAGTCCTAGGCAACCCCAAAATAAAGTCCCTAGAAATGTCAATCCAAGTTCTTTTTAAGAATAGCACGCAAAAGTGTTCCCAAAGTGCTATTGACAACTTCAGTTTGTCCATCCGTTTGAGGATGACAAGTAGTAGAAAACAACAATTTTGTGCCAAGTTTAGCCCATAAAGTCTTCCAAAAGTAACTCAAGAATTTAACATCGTGACCAGAAACAATAGTCCTAGGCATGCCCTACCGACTTCTCTAAAGAACAAATCCGCAATGTTTGAAGCATCATCGGTTTTATGACAAGCTATAAAATGTGCTATCTTAGAGAATCTATCCACAACAACGAAAATAGAATCCATCCCCTTCTTAGTCCTAGGCACCCAAAAATAAAGTCCATAGAAATGTCAATCCAAGTTCTTTTTAAGAATAGCACGCAAAAGTGTTCCCAAAGTGCTATTGACAACTTCAGTTTGTCCATCAGTTTGAGGATGAGAAGTTGTGGGGACCCGGGCTCTAACTCAATTCATTTGGGATTTAATTGGATCTTTGTTCGAAAATGTGGGTCAAAAATTTGCTTTTAACATTAATTCAAATGTAAAGTCAAAGCATAACATTGTCTTTATAAGACATAAATAACGTAATGTACATACATGTCTGTCTAGTACAACCATACACTAGTGTTTGCATACCAACTACAACATAGGTGATACAAGTCTAAATAGAAACCACTAGAAGTCTTCCATGCCCGAGATCTCCACGCTATCATCAACCTCTCATCTAGCTCGTGACCCAGATCCTGCCCCACCTGTTGCTGTGGAGACCCGGGATCTAACTCAATTCTTTTGGGATTTAATTGGATCTTTGTTCGAAAATGTGGGTCAAAAATTTGCTTTTAACATTAATTCAAATGTATAATAAAAGCATGACATATATTTATAATAATTAAACAACATCAGATACATACAAGTCTGTCTAGTACAACGATACAACTAATGTTCGAATCTCAAATACAAGTAGTTCAGATCTAGACAAACACTACTAGTAATCTGCTGCTACACCCGGCATCACCACGCTATCAACTCTCTCTTCCTCGTCGTGACCCTGATCCTGCCCCACCTGTTGCCATGCACACATACAGACACGACAACAGCCGGATAACTCCGGTGAGAACATATCCCAGTATAAAACATGGATGCATGCAATGTAATAATCATGTACAAAAGCATAGCATATGTATCAAGTAACATGCATGTAAATCTAAACATGTAGAAGAATACAAATTTGTATTCAACATGTAAATCTTGACTCGACTCGTTTCTAATCTAGGGATCCCGGTGTGAATAAGACGGTCTGTCACCTACCCAACCACTCGGGGCAACGATACGTCTTATTCCTAGACTTCGGTCAACTCTGTATCGAGGGTCTACACATAGAGCAAATCTACTACTATGCGACGATACACCGAAACGTCTAGTTTTGGCAAATCTGCCAATATCTCCTATCTCAGGACTCGAATATAAATCAATAAACAAGGCATTACATAATCAATGTAATAACAATCTAGTATGTGATTTAGGGAAAAATCGTATCAAATCTGAATCGAGTTGTGCAATCCCGTGACCACATGAATTATACCTTTCTTGTCGCACAGTCTGTGTCGAACCGAAATCTCGAATACCAAGTAGTCAATACAAATCTGAAATGGCATAAACAATGTGCACTTCAGTCATATACATCTCAAGCAAATCAATATACAACGCTAACATCGGTTTCAATGCAATTCGACGGCATAACGGCGTAATTCTTTTATACCGGTAACTCAAGAACATCATACTCAATCACAATCAACTCATCATCTCATCTAACATCTATATACATGCTGTAATCTGTATATTCTCAATCCAACACATGCTGGAAAATCGAACGTATAGCATACGGCGTCTGAAATTCGATCCGTTTACGTTTCTACGATGCTTAGTATATCAAAAACACATAATTTATGTCAAATCTGAATTCTTCCAACACATAATTTTCGAAACATGCTGGAAATGAACAATACTTACATCCTCTTGTAGCCTTCAAAGAGAGGAACACAAATCCTAACTCGGAATATAAATCGGATGCATAAATCTTGCCAAACCAAGGTTCTAATCCACCTTGAAGCTTGAGGATTCTTTGGAGAAGGAGCTCGGTTCTTATTCTGAATGCCAAAGAAAATAAAGACACCTATTACATATTGCATGCAAAGGGACGAGTGTTCATGTTGTTCAAATGACATGCACTACCGCGGGTGCGGTAGTTTAAGAGCGCGGGTGCGCTAAGCTCTCGGCAGCAATAATATTTTCTGAATCTCGATCACCGCGGGTGCGGCGCTTGCATCACCGCGGGTGCGGTCTCACCACCGCGGGTGCGGTCTTGCACGCACCGCGGGTGTGGTGTTGCACGCACCGCGGGTGCGGTGTTGCTTCGCATATTTTCCTCAACTTTCTGTCACCTACACCGCGGGTGCGGTAGTCCTAGCATCGCAGGGGCGGTGTGGCTTCGGCCATGCTTGCTCAAACTCTCATTTTTCATGTCATGCATTCTCCTCTTCAAGTCTCACATCGATGACACGGACAATTCTCGAGCCTTACATTTCTCCCCCTCTTAGACAAGAGTTCGTCCTCGAACTCATAAGCAAGTAATCATGTAAGTATATACAAAATTGTAAAGTCAAAACGGGAAGAAAGACTCACATCATAAGAATAGCTCGGGATGCCTCTGTCTCATCTCAGACTCTGTTTCCCAAGTTGCTTCCTCGATGCCATGACGACTCCACTGAACCTTCACAAGCGGAATGGTCTTTGTTCTAAGTTGTTTCTCTTTCCGATCAAGAATCTGTATCGGTCTTTCAATATAGCTCAGAGTCTGATCTAGCTCGGCTTCGTCAGGCTGAATGACATGAGAATTATCTGGCATATATTTTCGCAACATTGATACGTGAAAAACATCGTGTATACCGGACAGTGAAGGAGGAAGAGCAAGTCTGTAAGCTCGATCGCCAATCTTCTCAAGGATCTCGTACGGACCAACGTATCTAGGAGACAACTTTCCTTGCTTGCCAAATCTGACAACGCCTCTGAAAGGTGAAATCTTCAAAAATACTCTATCTCCCTGCTCGAATACCAACGGTCTGCGTCTGACATTGGCGTACTTCGCTTGTCTATCTTGTGCCGTCTTCATTCTCTTCTGAATGATCTTCACTTTTTCGGTCATCTCACGAATCATATCAGGCCCTAACTCTGGTACCTCAGAGATATCATCCCAGTACAATGGAGATCTGCACTTCTTTCCATATAAAGCTTCGAACGGTGCCATCTCAATGATAGTCTGATAGCTGTTGTTGTATGAAAACTCACACAACGGCAATGAATCTTGCCAACTAGTACTAAAATCTAGTACTACAGCTCTCAGCATGTCCTCTAAAGTCTGGATAGTCCGCTCTGACTGTCCGTCCGTCTGAGGATGATAAGCAGTGCTCAGGTGTAAAGTCGTACCCAAAGCCTGCTGTAAGCTGTGCAGAAGTGAGAAGTAAATCGTGGATCACGATCTGATACGATCGACTTCGGCACACCGTGCAATCTGACGACCTCTCTGACATATAACTCTGCCATCTGATCGTGTCGATAGGTCATTCTGTACGGAATAAAGCACGCTGATTTGGTCAGTCTGTCTATCACAACCCAAATCGCGTCACAGCCCCGCGAAGATCGAGGTAACTTCGTCACGAAATCCATGGAAATGTGGTCCCATTTCCATTCAGGAACAGACAAACTCTGAAGTAAACCTCCGGGCTTCTTCCTCTCTGCCTTCACCTGTTGGCAATTCAGACATCTAGACACAAATTCTGCAATATCTGTCTTCATCTGCTTCCACCAGAATTGCGTCTTCAAATCATTGTACATCTTTCTGCCACCAGGATGAATGCTAAACCGGCTACAGTGTGCCTCTGACATGATCTGTCGTCTCAAATCTGAAACATCTGGCACTACTAGACGGTTATTCACATACAGAATATAATCTCTGAACTGATATTCTTAGATATGTCCAGCTCTGACCATATCAATCGACTTCTGAACACTCGGATCAGTTCTTTGCGCTTCTTTGATCCTCATAATCAAGTCTGGCTCAATCTGAATCGCAGCAAGTCGCAACGGTCTACTCTCTGTATCAAATGTCAACCCAGACAAGCAACAATCTTCTACTAAACTCGATACACCTATAGTCGACAAGGACAAAGAACATACCTTTCGACTTAAGGCGTCTGCCGCTGCATTCGACTTCCCTGGATGGTATTTGATCTCGCAATCAAAATCTTTCAGCAGATCAAGCCATCGTCGCTGCCTCATGTTCAACTCTGACTGAGAAAAGAGATACTTCAGGCTCTTATGATCGGAATAGATCTCAAATTTCTCGCCATACAGATAATGACGCCAGATCTTGAGTGCAAAAACAATCGCCGCCAATTCAAGATCATGAATCGGGTAACGAGTCTCGTGCGGCTTCAGCTGTCTAGAGGCGTACGCTATCACGTGCCCTCGCTGCATAAGAACACATCCAAGCCCTCTGTGAGATGCATCACAATATACAACGAACTCACCTGTACCTGAAAGAATCGTCAAGACAGGTGCACTAGTCAGCCTCTTCTTCAGCTCAATAAAACTAGCTTCACAATCTTCTGACCACACAAATGGCATGTTCTTCTGTGTCAACTGGGTGATAGGCTTCGCTATACTGGAGAAATCTCGAATAAAACGACGATAATACCCGGCTAGACCCATGAAACTGCGTATCTCAGGCACAGAAGTTGGTCTCGGCCAACTGATCACAACTTCAACTTTACTCGGATCTACCGCAATACCATCTCCAGATATAATATGACCCAAGAAGACGACCTGTCTCAGCCAGAATTCACACTTGGACAGTTTGGCATACAACTGCTCATTTCTCAAAGTCTTCAATACAATCCTCAGGTGATCTGCATGCTCAGTCAAACTCTTCGAATACACCAAAATGTCGTCAATGAAAACAATAACAAACTCATCTAAATATCTCTGAAAAATGCGGTTCATCAAACTCATAAACACCGCAGGTGCATTCGTCAAACCGAAAGGCATAACAACAAACTCGTAATGTCCATACCTGGTTCGGAATGCAGTCTTCGGTATATCAACATCTCTAACTCGGAGCTGATGATACCCTGATCTCAAATCGATCTTCGAGTATACAGAAGATCCCTGTAGCTGATTAAACAAGTCGTCGATGCGAGGCAAAGGATACTTGTTCTTCACTGTTGCCTTGTTCAACTGCCTATAATCAATACACAATCGCATCGAACCATCTTTCTTTCGAACGAAAAGCACCGGAGCACCCCAAGGAGATACACTGGGTCTGATATATCCCTTGGACAGAAGATCTTCCAATTGTGCTTTCAACTCTTTCAGCTCTATCGGTGCCATCCTATATGGAGCTCTCGAAATAGGAACACTGCCTGGTACCAGATCAATGCTGAAATCAACCTCTCGAACTGGAGGCAACCCTGGAATCTCATCAGGAAAAACATCTGCAAACTCGCAAACCACTGGCAAATCTGCCAATGCTGGGCTCGACTTCAGTAAATCTACTGAATATACGAGAAAGCCCTCTGCTCCTCTCTGAAGCAATCTACTCATAGTCAGAGCAGATACTAAGGGAATCTGAGATCTGGAACCCTTGCCGTAGAATTTCCACTCATCTTGTTAGAGTAGGTGCCCGTCGAGCCAAGTGTTGGCCGAGTGTTCACAATGAAACTCTATGTATAAGCAGTCTTTATTTTAATAATATTTGAAATTATTATTTTGGCAAATCTTTATCTGTATACCCATGCTAGCTGCATAGATAAAGCCCTTGAATATACGAATAGTAGAAAGAATATGAGATGCTCATATGATGAGTATCATGAAACTCATATTTGTAATACTGTATATTCTAAACGGTTCCTAGTCGATTCAGCCGCCACTAAGAAGGATATAGGCCGCTCGAGTTAGAGACTAGTATCTGCGATGTGAGTACCATGTTTCATTGGTAGGGGACATTGTGATGTCCGAACATGCAGATAGGTGCTCCTTGTAGAGTGCACTGAATAACCCTCCATAAAAGGACTTTCCAAGTGGTTCTCACTTATCGAGTGGAAAAGTCCTGGTTTATGGTTGTACAGAATTAGTCCTTATGACCCGGGACAACATTGAGACTCTATGTGCTAGAATTACACTTTGACTTGTTTACCGACTCTCATGGGGTCATCAGGTGGCAAGGTTGGGTGTTCTGTCGAAACACATAGGAGTCGATGCATTGTAGTCGGGGATTCACCGCTTACCTTCGGGTATGGATATCCTATGTGTTATCATGTGTATGTAGATCGAAATCTCTGGCCAGAGTATGGTTGTAATTATGAAAGGGGTTTCATAGATTACACCATCGATGCAACTACGACATGACACATAGTATCGATTCTTGGACAACTCTCGATAAACCAATGGTTGTCGAATCGATCGGGATATATGAGTTGAAGGGACCGTACTGTACGCTAACCATAATTGAATGGTTCTTGCAGGCACTATCATGTGATACCTAGGGAATCACGTAAGCGATGCTGCTAGGCGTTTAACGTGATTGGTTGGGTACTATCAGACTTGAGTTCTGACGTTCTTACTATCAAGGAGTTGATAAGTAAGAATGGAGCAATTGGGGTATGCTCGAATAAGGACATGTTTAGTCCGAATCACATGGAGATGTGAACCCACGGCTAGTTGTATCAATGAACCATTGAGGGCCACACAAGTACTAGCTTTGTAAATCCCGATGAGAAGTAAAATAGTTCAATGTGTTGAACGGCTTATAAAGGAGTTTATAAGCGTAAGGAAAATTGGAAGTATGACTTCTATAAAGGAGAAAATAGTTCAAAGTGTTGAACGGCTTATAAATGTGTTTATAAGTGTAAAGAAAAATAGAAGTATGACTTCTATGAGAGAAATATAAATTTTGATTTATGGAAGTGTTCCTAAATTAAAATTTGGGCCAAGTGAATAATGTAATTGAAAATTGTGATTTTCATAGACATTATTATGGACTAAATAAATTAATTCAAGTGTTGAATTAATTAAACACTAGTGGGCCTAGTAGAGCCCAAATAATTAAATTAATTCAAGTGTTGGATTAATTAAATAATATTGAGTCTTGTAGAGCTCAATTAAAATAATTATTTAAACTAGTGGGACTTGAGTAAATTCAAGTAATGTTTAATTAGTCTCAAATGTGTTTGAGATAATTAAATTTAGTCCAAAGTTTTTAATTTGATTAAAAACTATATTATATGCATGCATGGGAGGTGAAGAGGTGGAGATTACTTTTGAATAAAAAAATTGCATGGCATGCAACTTTTTCACTTTTGCTTTTTGCAACACCAAGACAAGAAAATTAATTCACTCTCCCTCTTCTCCACATGAAGCATGGCCGAAACCTCTACTACTTTTCTCTCCAAGTTTTCTCCATTTTTGTGTTCTTCAATTGTTGAAGAATAAACACACTTCTCTTTGAAAAATCCTCACATTTTTCTAGTGCAAATTGTGAGGGGATTTCCCTAGTTAGTGGTGGGCCTAATTTGAAGGAAAGTTTCAAGGTTTTGGAGGAGAGCTTGTAGATTTCTTCATGCCATTCAAGAGCTAAGGTGTTCACACCTTAGTTGGAGCCACAATCAACTTTTAAAGTTGATAGGTAATATTTCTTTAACATCCTATGAATGATGTTTTTGTTTTTGTAAATATTGCACAAGTCCTAGGGGTGGCCGAAATATTCCCTTAAAATTTTGATTTTTATGCTTCCGTTGCGTTTCCGGCCACCGTAACCGGTCCGCTTTCAAGTGGTATCCGAGCTTAGGTTACGGATTTTGTGTAATATTTACGTAATATTATGTTGAGATCGATTTCTAACCGCTTGAGAAATTTTTTTGTGCATGTATTGATAGGGCCGAAAATTTTTTAAGAAAACAAAAAAAAAAAAAATGTTTTTCCGGGCAGCCGAGGGGCTGCCCGAAAGGGGCTGCCCGAAAATTTCGGGCAGCCGAGGGGCAGCCCAAGGGGCTGCCCGAAATGTCTTTTTAAAATAAAAAAAAAAAATTTTTTTGTTGTTGCCGGAATCCGGCGACGGAGCTCCGGCGACGGCGATGACGGCTAGGGTTTCCAAAAGTGTTTTGGACAATCTTAGTGTCATGGGCCTTGAGATGTTGGGCCATTGGATGGACAACATTATTTGTGAAATTTAAATGGGCCTAAGTATTTTTGGTGAAAAATGGTTTTTGGGCCCTTAAGTTTAAATTTACAATTGTTGCACATGTTTTCTCATAAAATAAATAATTGAAGTTGGACTTTAATTATTTATAGTAAATTGTGATTTACAAGAAATTCGATTATAAATAAATTAATTTGAAAGTAGACAAAGGTGTTTGTATACTTTGTTAATTTAATTTATAATTGTGGCGGTTAGTGATTGGATCAAGATATATAATATTGGATCAATTAATTATAGTGATAATTAATTGATGGTGTATGATATGTGATATTATGCATGAAGGATGATCAAAAGCCCAAGCCCAATTTGCTAGGTGTATGCTAGGATATTTGTGTTGTATGATTGTAATAATTATCAATTTAAAGTGGGCTTGGTTTATGGCCCGTTCCCACCCCCATGAGATGTATCCCTATGTGCCATGGATATTTAATTGTAAATATTAGAATAGGTGAAGATCAAGATTGGAAGATGGTGGCCTTGGTGATTATGAAGATCGAAGACATGTAATATTGGATGCTAATGTAATAATGTAGTTGCATTTGCATCCCGTGCATTTACCCTAGGATTGGACCTAGGCCCGTGTTTGGCTCACACGGGCCATTAGTTTTGGGGCGATTGATCATCCTTGTACTGTTTTCTATTTATAATATATGCATGATATGTTATAAATAATGAGTATGTGCGTTATTATTATTATAATAACAAAGTTGCATGAATCCGGCAAACATACAATCAAACATGGCGAGCTTTTAAAATAAAATTAATGATGAGACCTTTCAAAATTAAAAACCCTCATTTTGAATAAGATTCAAAATTAATATCAAGCCCGAAAAGGGGAATTATAAATTTGTTTATAATTTCCTTGTCTTCCATCGACAATGGGTGCATGATGAACGCTACCCGTACTCGGGGCTCGGCTCATATTATTGAGGGGGCCCTGGGTGCCGGAAAGCTGTGACATCCATTGACATGGTGATGTGAACTACGTGGAACTCCCATGATTTCGGCTCATATTATTGAGGGAACTCATGGCGACCGTCCATTAAGGTTCAATATCGATGGGTTAGGCTTGACACGTAAAGATGAACGACGTCATATTATTGGGTCCTAATCAAACGTGAGACAAAAGTATACGTAGAGGGTTGCACTGGCGATGCAATTGGAAACTACCTTTTAGGAATTGTGATGGCCGATATTATTCGGGATCACAATTCGCTAATTGGACCTTACGTACCTACTGAGGAAAGAGTTTCCCGTTTTCACTAGAGGGTAGTGAAAGATGTCAAAACAGTGGGAGTAAATATTTATAAAGTTAAAGTCCATACTTTATATCTTACCAAATATTTTAAAATAGTCATCAACATTTATCTGTTTTTACTTTTCAGTACAAATCAACAATGTCTTCGATGCGCAATTCGATATCTATAATACTCGACAAACACATATTAACTGGACCTAATTACCTCACTTGGCTAAGAAATTTGAAAATAGTCTTAAATTCGGAAAGGGTAACATATACACTGACTCAGTCGCCCCCTGTTGAGGCTCCGACTGACTGCACTCCTGAGGAATTGCAGGCTTACGAGGAATGGTGTGACCATGACTTGATAGCTAGGTGTTATATGCTGACTTCTATGAACGATGAGCTACAGAGGCGTTTTGAGGGTGCAAAGAATGCTGCTGACATTCATTTGCACCTCAAGGAGCTCTTTGGAGAGCAAACGCGTCCTCTTAGGCATGCAACCGTCAAGGAGCTGATCACTTTGCGCATGCGAGATGGGGCCTCGGTCCATGAGCATGGCCTAAAGGTGATCGGGCTCGTGGACAAGCTCGTTGGCATGGATTTGATCTTGCCTTCGGAGTTGACCACCGACGTGTTGCTGTTATCGCTGCCTAGCTCATTTGATCCTTTTGTGGTGAATTTCAACATGAACAAGATGGAACCGACCCTTGAGGAGTTGGTGAACATGCTTGTTACGTTTGAATCCACCATCAAGAAAGAGAAGTTGGTTCTTTATGTGGGTTCTTCATCTGGTACGAAGATTGATCCACATGGGAAGGGAAAGAAGAGTTCTTTCCAACGTCCCGAGAAGAACGTGCCCCTGTTGAGGCAATCTCCGAACCCTGTTGAGGCAGCCAGACCAGTTAAGGCTGACAAGACTAATGATGTATGTCATCACTGCAAGAAGCCTGGACATTGGAGGCGAAATTGCAAAGAATATCTTGCCCAGAAGTGTTCTGGAAACGGTATGTTCTAGATTTAAGTAAACATTTTAATTAACTCTACTTCTTGGGTATTAGATACCGGTTGTGACTCACATCTCTGTAATGGGTTACAGGTGATGGGAAGAAGTAGGAAGCTTAAGGAAGGTGTGACCTTCTTGAGAATGGGCAATGGAGCAAGAGTTGCTGCCAAGGCTATTGAGGATGTTTACTTATTGTTGAACAATAGTTTAAGTTAATTTTGTGAGATGTTTTGTTTGTACCTAATTTTGTAAAACATTGTTTCCATTTCTATTATGATAAAAATGGATATTCTTGTTTATTTAGCAAAGGTGTTTGCAACATTTACAAGAATGAATGTTTAATTGGTACTTGAGAACTTGAAAAACGATCTCTATAACTTAAAAGTAAAAGATATTCTACTAAATGTCCATTCAAAGGCAAATACCATATGAGATATGGATGGGTAAGCCTCCCAAATATTCTTATCTTAGAATATGGGGAGCCCTGCTTATGTGAAGCAGGAAAGTGGGAGATAAATTGGATTGTTGATCCATTTTATGTTACTTTGTGGGATATCCAAGGAATTGAGTTGGATATTATTTCTATCATCCCCAAGAAACAAAGGTGTTTGTTTCTAGGAATGCAACCTTTTAGGAAAGGGATTTTCTATTGGATAGAAAAAGGCAGATGATAGAACTCGAAGAGGTTCGAGAGAAACCCACAATTATAGAACCCACACCCGATGAGCCAAGAGAGGAGATACAAGCTCCTAGCATATACGAGAAAGTCTCGAGACCACCTATGAGGTATGGTCTGCTTCTTGAAGAGGGCCATGATGAGCCTAACCATGGATGTGATCCAAGGACCTTCAAGAAAGCGTTATCTGATGCCGATTCATCCAAGTGGCTTGAAGCAATGGAATCTGAGATGAATTCCATGCATTCGAACCAAGTGTAGGGTCTTGTGGATCCACCTGTGGGAACTGTTCCCACAGGGACTTGGGGAGGATGGGAAGGTGTTGACCTTCAAGGCGCGATTGGTGGCAAAAGGGTGTACTCAAAGACAAGGAGTTGACTTTGAGGAAACCTTTTCCCAATCGCAATGCTCAAGTCCATAAGGATTTTATTAGCCATAGCTGCATAGTATGACTATGAGATATGGCAGATGGATGTCAAGACAAACTTTCTTAAATGGGGATTTTAAGAAAATTATTTACATGTCTAAACCTGAAGGGTTTACATCTATCGGAAGTGAGCATATGGTATGCAAACTTCAAAGATCTATTTATGATCTAAAGCAGGCATCTAGGAGTTGGAACCTCAGATTCGACAGTACAATCAAATAGTTTGATTTACTAAGAATCATGAGAGACCCTGTGTGTATAAGAAGGTCAGTGGGAGTGTTGTGACATTCCCGGTATTTTATGTTGATGACATTCTACTCATTGGGAATGATGTAGGAATGTTGCAATCAACTAAGATATGATTAGCGAGTGAGTTCTCGATGTAGGACTTGGGTGAAGCATCTTTTGTATTGGGATACAGATCTATTGAGATAGATCGAAAAGATGGCTTGGTATCACCCAGTCCACATACATGATACCATCGTGAAGCGGTTCTCGATGGATGAGTCCGTGAGAGGACGTCTACCTGTGTGTCATGGCGTGTCCATATCCAAGTCTGTCTCCCAAGACAGATGCAGAGATAGTGGCGATGACACGCATTCCGTATACTTCGGAAATTGGTAATATCATGTATGGGATGATATCTACACGTCCTGACGTGGCATTTGCACTATGTGTAGTGAAAGGATATCAATCGAACCCTGGTCTTCCACACCTGAAAGCTGTGAAAGACATCCTCAAGCAGTTGAGAAGGACCAATAAGTTGTTCTTGGTCTATGGGGTAGAGAACTGAAATTGGAAGGCTATACCGACTCTAGCTTCCAAAGCGATATCGATAACTCGAAGTCAACCTCTATTTTGTATTCATGCTCAATGGTGCTGCTGTCTCTTGGAAGAGTTCCAAGCAAGACAATATTACGGATTCCAGCACAGAGGCCGAATACATTGCTGCATCAGATGCAGCAAGAGAGGCTGTTTGGATAAGGAATTTCGTCCAAGAGTTGGGCGTCATTCCTAATGGAGTTGCTCCTATCCCGGTGTTGTGTGACAACACGGGAGCTTTAGCTCAAGCAAAGGAGCCAAGGTCTCATCAGAAATCCAAACTCGTATTGAGAAAGTACCACATCCTCGGAGAGATTGTGGAAAGAAGAGTAGTGTCTATTGACAAAGTCGGCTCCGCAGATTATGTTGTTGATCCACTAGCTAAGCCTTTACCTGGACCATTGTTCAACAAGCATCGCGAATCAATGGGTTTTGAACATATGGGTAGTTGGCTCTAGTGCAAGTGGGAGATTGTTAGAGTAGGTGCCCGTCGAGCCAAGTGTTGGCCGAGTGTTCACAATGAAACTCTATGTATAAGCAGTCTTTATTTTAATAATATTTGAAATTATTATTTTGGCAAATCTTTATCTGTATACCCATGCTAGCTGCATAGATAAAGCCCTTGAATATACGAATAGTAGAAAGAATATGAGATGCTCATATGATGAGTATCATGAAACTCATATTTGTAATACTGTATATTCTAAACGGTTCCTAGTCGATTCAGCCGCCACTAAGAAGGATATAGGCCGCTCGAGTTAGAGACTAGTATCTGCGATGTGAGTACCATGTTTCATTGGTAGGGGACATTGTGATGTCCGAACATGCAGATAGGTGCTCCTTGTAGAGTGCACTGAACAACCCTCCATAAAAGGACTTTCCAAGTGGTTCTCACTTATCGAGTGGAAAAGTCCTGGTTTATGGTTGTACAGAATTAGTCCTTATGACCCGGGACAACATTGAGACTCTATGTGCTAGAATTACACTTTGACTTGTTTACCGACTCTCATGGGGTCATCAGGTGGCAAGGTTGGGTGTTCTGTCGAAACACATAGGAGTCGATGCATTGTAGTCGGGGATTCACCGCTTACCTTCGGGTATGGATATCCTATGTGTTATCATGTGTATGTAGATCGAAATCTCTGGCCAGAGTATGGTTGTAATTATGAAAGGGGTTTCATAGATTACACCATCGATGCAACTACGACATGACACATAGTATCGATTCTTGGACAACTCTCGATAAACCAATGGTTGTCGAATCGATCGGGATATATGAGTTGAAGGGACCGTACTGTACGCTAACCATAATTGAATGGTTCTTGCAGGCACTATCATGTGATACCTAGGGAATCACGTAAGCGATGCTGCTAGGCGTTTAACGTGATTGGTTGGGTACTATCAGACTTGAGTTCTGACGTTCTTACTATCAAGGAGTTGATAAGTAAGAATGGAGCAATTGGGGTATGCTCGAATAAGGACATGTTTAGTCCGAATCACATGGAGATGTGAACCCACGGCTAGTTGTATCAATGAACCATTGAGGGCCACACAAGTACTAGCTTTGTAAATCCCGATGAGAAGTAAAATAGTTCAATGTGTTGAACGGCTTATAAAGGAGTTTATAAGCGTAAGGAAAATTGGAAGTATGACTTCTATAAAGGAGAAAATAGTTCAAAGTGTTGAACGGCTTATAAATGTGTTTATAAGTGTAAAGAAAAATAGAAGTATGACTTCTATGAGAGAAATATAAATTTTGATTTATGGAAGTGTTCCTAAATTAAAATTTGGGCCAAGTGAATAATGTAATTGAAAATTGTGATTTTCATAGACATTATTATGGACTAAATAAATTAATTCAAGTGTTGAATTAATTAAACACTAGTGGGCCTAGTAGAGCCCAAATAATTAAATTAATTCAAGTGTTGGATTAATTAAATAATATTGAGTCTTGTAGAGCTCAATTAAAATAATTATTTAAACTAGTGGGACTTGAGTAAATTCAAGTAATGTTTAATTAGTCTCAAATGTGTTTGAGATAATTAAATTTAGTCCAAAGTTTTTAATTTGATTAAAAACTATATTATATGCATGCATGGGAGGTGAAGAGGTGGAGATTACTTTTGAATAAAAAAATTGCATGGCATGCAACTTTTTCACTTTTGCTTTTTGCAACACCAAGACAAGAAAATTAATTCACTCTCCCTCTTCTCCACATGAAGCATGGCCGAAACCTCTACTACTTTTCTCTCCAAGTTTTCTCCATTTTTGTGTTCTTCAATTGTTGAAGAATAAACACACTTCTCTTTGAAAAATCCTCACATTTTTCTAGTGCAAATTGTGAGGGGATTTCCCTAGTTAGTGGTGGGCCTAATTTGAAGGAAAGTTTCAAGGTTTTGGAGGAGAGCTTGTAGATTTCTTCATGCCATTCAAGAGCTAAGGTGTTCACACCTTAGTTGGAGCCACAATCAACTTTTAAAGTTGATAGGTAATATTTCTTTAACATCCTATGAATGATGTTTTTGTTTTTGTAAATATTGCACAAGTCCTAGGGGTGGCCGAAATATTCCCTTAAAATTTTGATTTTTATGCTTCCGTTGCGTTTCCGGCCACCGTAACCGGTCCGCTTTCACATCTGTCATCTCGGGTCTGAATCTGACAATCTTGTGGAAACAATCTACAGTGGCCCTGTACTTGGTCAACATGTCTATACCAACTATACAGTCAAAATCAGCTAAACCAAGTACTACACAATCAAGATCAATCTCATGCCCCTCAAACTGAAGCATACAGTGTCTAACAGTAGTCACAGATATCAACCCACTCCCCAACGGAGAAGCTATAGACACTACCGTAGACATCGACTCAACAGGCAATGCATGTCTCAATGCAAAATGTTCAGATATGAATGTATGAGATGAACCTGTGTCAATCAACACATATGCAGGATAACCGCAAAGAAAACAGTTACCTGCAATGACGTCATATGGCGCCTCCTGCGCCTGCTCCTCTGTCAGGGCAAAAACACGTGCCTGCTGTCGGGGAGGCTGACTCACCGTCTGACTACCTCCTGGTCTCTGCTGAGTCTGTGTGGAGGGTGGCTGGAAGGAGTGTACAGAAGATGCCTATCTCTCCATCTGTGGCGCTGGTGCTGATGATCCTGTGCTCTGGAATCGTTGTGCACCTCTCTGGGGACAAACTCTAGCAAAGTGTCCCTGTTGCCTACAGATGTTGCAGCGTCCCATAACTCCTTGACACTGCTCTGTCGCATGTCGTCCTCCACACGAGCTACAATACACGCCACTGTAATCTGAACCCTGACCTCTTTGTCGAGATCCACTCGAACTCGATGAACTGCTTCCGGATTTCTTAAACTGTCTGCCCTTAGCCTTCAAAAATTCCTTCTTGCCACTACCACTAGCTCCACTGTCAAAACGAGGAGGAGGTGGTGGAAACTGAACCGTCGTGGACTGTGGCGGTCTCTACCCCTGAACACCATAGGAAGCCCCTCGCTGCCTGATCAAGCCAGCCTCTGCTCCCTTTGCTCGGTTCAATGCCTCTGAAAAAGTACTAGACCGGCCCGTGTTCACCAAGGTAAAAACATCGGGGTTCAGCCCGTTGATAAACTGATCAGCCACTGCCTCGTCGTTCCCTGCTACATGCGGTGCAAATCGTAGCAATGCAGAAAATTTAGCAACATACTCCTCGATGTTCCACTGTCCTTGCTTCAGATTCGCAAATTCAGCTCCTTTATCTTTTCGGTAAGAGACGGGGAAGAAACGCTGATAGAACTCATCCTTGAAGACTTTCCACGTGATGTCAATGCCTCGGTGCTCCAAGGCTCTCTTTGTAGTCAACCACCAGCTCTTGGCAACCTCTTGCATCTGATGCCCTATCAACTTCACACGTCGCTCATCAGTATATGCCAAAGACTCAAACAACATCTCGATATCATCAAGCCAGCTCTCGCACTCTACTGCACTCTCTGTGCCCTTCAGGGTAGGCGGATGGAAAGACTGAAATCTCTTCAATAAGGTCTCCATCGACGTAGCGGTAACATCCATCTGTGCACCTGATGTGCTACCCTGCTCTGGCTGTGGTATACGTCTAGGCGGCATAAATCTGATTACCAAACTGATTAGTACACAATCAATATCATCTCTCTCAGCCCTCCTCTGATCATATACCTCTGATCGAGAATCGGTTCTGATTCAGGCTTTACAAGTATATGCTGTAAATCAATTCAAATACAATACAACATATAATAAAGAAAGCAATAAACCATGCTAGCATCTCAAAAGCAAGGAAGATGACTCGATCTACCCCGCTCATTCTATTCTATCTCAGTCTACAGAACCTACTGCTCTGATACCACCTGTTGTGGAGACCCGGGCTCTAACGCAATTCTTTTGGGATTTAATTGGATCTTTGTTCGAAAATGTGGGTCAAAAATTTGCTTTTAACATTAATTCAAATGTATAATAAAAGCATGACATATATGTTAGAGTAGGTGCCCGTCGAGCCAAGTGTTGGCCGAGTGTTCACAATGAAACTCTATGAATAAGCAGTCTTTATTTTAATAATATTTGAAATTATTACTTTGGCAAATCTTTATCTGTATACCCATGCTAGCTGCATAGATAAAGCCCTTGAATATACAAATAGTAGAAAGAATATGAGATGCTCATATGATGAGTATCATGAAACTCATATTTGTAATACTGTATATTCTAAACGGTTCCTAGTCGATTCAGCCGCCACTAAGAAGGATATAGGCCGCTCGAGTTAGAGACTAGTATCTGCGATGTGAGTACCATGTTTCATTGGTAGGGGACATTGTGATGTCCGAACATGCAGATAGGTGCTCCTTGTAGAGTGCACTGAACAACCCTCCATAAAAGGACTTTCCAAGTGGTTCTCACTTATCGAGTGGAAAAGTCCTGGTTTATGGTTGTACAGAATTAGTCCTTATGACCCGGGACAACATTGAGACTCTATGTGCTAGAATTACACTTTGACTTGTTTACCGACTCTCATGGAGTCATCAGGTGGCAAGGTTGGGTGTTCTGTCGAAACACATAGGAGTCGATGCATTGTAGTCAGGGATTCACCGCTTACCTTCGGGTATGGATATCCTATGTGTTATCATGTGTATGTAGATCGAAATCTCTGGCCAGAGTATGGTTGTAATTATGAAAGGTGTTTCATAGATTACACCATCGATGCAACTACGACATGACACATAGTATCGATTCATTGACAACTCTCGATAAACCAATGGTTGTCGAATCGATCGGGATATATGAGTTGAAGGGACCGTACTGTACGCTAACCATAATTGAATGGTTCTTGCAGGCACTATCATGTGATACCTAGGGAATCACGTAAGCGATGCTGCTAGGCGTTTAACGTGATTGGTTGGGTACTATCAGACTTGAGTTCTGACGTTCTTACTATCAAGGAGTTGATAAGTAAGAATGGAGCAATTGGGGTATGCTCGAATAAGGACATGTTTAGTCCGAATCACATGGAGATGTGAACCCACGGCTAGTTGTATCAATGAACCATTGAGGGCCACACAAGTACTAGCTTTGTAGATCCCGTTGAGAAGTAAAAATAGTTCAATGTGTTGAACGGCTTATAAAGGAGTTTATAAGCGTAAGGAAAATTAGAAGTATGACTTCTATAAAGGAGAAAATAGTTCAAAGTGTTGAACGGCTTATAAATGTGTTTATAAGTGTAAAGAAAAATAGAAGTATGACTTCTATGAGAGAAATGTAAATTTTGATTTATGGAAGTGTTCCTAAATTAAAATTTGGCCAAGTGACTAATGTTTTTGAGAATTGTGATTTTCATAAACATTATTATGGACTAAATTAAATTAATTCAAGTGTTGAATTAATTAAACACTAGTGGGCCTAGTAGAGCCCAAATAATTAAATTAATTCAAGTGTTGGATTAATTAAATAATATTGAGTCTAGTAGAGCTCAATTAAAATAATTATTTAACTAGTGGGACTTGAGTAAATTCAAGTAATATTTAATTTGTCTCAAATATGTTTGAGATAATTAAATTTAGTCTATGGTTTTTTATTTGATAGAAAACTATATTATATGAATGCATGGGAGGTGAAGAGTTGGGGAATACTTTTGAATAAAATATTGGTTGGCATGCAACTTTTTGCATCAACTTTTTGCAACCCCAAGACTTGATTCTCCTCCCTCATTCTTGCACTCCTCATGGCCGAAACCTATCTCCATATTCTCTCCATTTTCTCTTCTTTTGTGTTCTTCAATTTGTTGGAGAAAACACACACTTCTCTTTGAAAAATCCTCACATTTTTCTAGTGCAAATTGTGAGGGGATCTACCTAGTTGGTGGTGGGCCTAATTTGAAGGAAAGTTTCAAGGTTTTGGAGGAGAGCTTGTAGATCTTCATGCCATTCAAGAGCTAAGGTGTTTACACCTTAGTTGGAGCCATACATCAACCTCAAGAGGTTGATAGGTATACTTTCTTACACCCTATGTATGACATTTTGTGTGTTATTGTATTTGTTGCACAAAAGATAGGGGTGGCCGAAATTTTGAGTAAAAATTTGATTTTTTAAACTTCCGTTGCGCTTCCGGCCACCGTAACCGGTCCGCTTTCAAGTGGTATCCGAGCTATGGTTACGTTTTTGTGTAGCAAATACAATATATATTATGTTGAGATCGATTTCTAACCGCATGAGTGTATTTTTGCAACAAATCGAGGGCCGTTTTTGGGGAAAAATTTCGGCAGCAACATGCTGCCCATTTGGGCGCCTCGGGCTGCCCGAGGGGCTGCCCGAAACGGGCAGCAAGGGCAGCCCGAAGGGCTGCCCGAAACCCCTTCTGAAAATATAAAAAAAAAAAATTTTTTTGTTGGCCGGAATGTTGGCCGGAATCCGGCGACGGAGCTCCGACGACGGCGATGACGGCTAGGGTTTCCAAAAGTGTTTTGGAATATCAAAGTGTCATGGGCCTTGAGTTGTTGGGCCATTGGATGGCTAACATGTTTGTGATTTTAAATGGGCTAAAATGTTTTTGGTGAAAAATAAGTTTTTGGGCCCTTAAGTTTAAAATTACAAAAGTTGCAAATATTTTCTCATGAAATAAATATTTTAAGTTGGACTTTAAATATTTATAGTAAATGGTGATTTACAAGAAATTCGGTTATAAATAAATTAATTTGAAAGTAGACAAAGGTGTTTGTATACTTTGTTAATTTAGTTTATAATCGTGGCGGTTAGTGATTGGATCAAGATATATAATATTGGATCAATTAATTATTGTGATAATTAATTGATGGTGTATGATATGTGATATTATGCATGAAGGATGATCAAAAGCCCAAGCCCAATTTGCTAGGTGTATGCTAGGATATTTTGTGTTGAATGATTGTAATAATTATCAATTTATCAAGTGGGCTTGATTTATGGCCCGTTCCCACCCCATGAGATGTATCCCTATTTGCCATGGATATTTATTTGTAAATATTAGTATAGTGGATGATCAAGATTGGAAGATGGTGGCCATGATGATTATGAAGATCGAAGACATGTAAATATTGGAAGCTTATGTAATAGTTGCATTTGCATCCCGTGCATTTACCCTAGGATTGGACCTAGGCCCGTGTTTAGCTCACACGGTCCGTTAGTATTGGGGCGATTGATCATCCTTGTATTGTTTACTGTTTATAATATATGCATGATATGTTATAAATAATGAGTATGTGCGTTATTATTATGATAATAACAAAGTTGCATGAATCCGGCAAACATACGATCAAACATGGCGAGCTTTTAAAATAAAATTAATGATGAGACCTTTCAAAATTAAAAACCCTCATTTTGAATAAGATTCAAAATTAATATCAAGCCCGAAAAGGGGAATTATAAATTTGTTTATAATTTCCTTGTCTTCCATCGACAATGGGTGCATGATGAACGCTACCCGTACTCGGGGCTCGGCTCATATTATTGGGGGGGCCCTGGGTGCCGGAAAGCTGTGACATCCATTGACATAGTGATGTGAACTACGTGGAACTCCCATGATTTCGGCTCATATTATTGAGGGAACTCATGGCGACCGTCCATTAAGGTTCAACATCGATGGGTAAGGCTTGACACGTGAAGATGAACGACGTCATATTATTGGGTCCTAATCAAACGTGAGACAAAAGTTTACGTTAAGGGTTGCATTGTGATGCAATTGGAAACTACCTTTTAGGAATTGTGATTGGCTGATATTATTCGGGATCACAATTCGCTAATTGGACCTTACGTACCTACTGAGGAAAGGAGTTTCCCGTTTTCACTAGAGGGTAGTGAAAGATGTCAAAACAGTGGGAGTAAATATTTATAAAGTTAAAGTCCATACTTTATATCTTACCAAATATTTTAAATAGTCATCAACATTTATCTGTTTTACTTTTCAGTACAAATTTTGACAATGTCTTCGATTCGCAATCCGATATCTGCAATACTCGACAAACACATATTAACCGGACCTAATTACCTCACTTGGCTAAGAAATTTGAAAATAGTCTTAAATTCGGAAAGGGTAACATATACACTAACTCAGTCGCCCCCTGTTGAGGCTCCGACTGACTGCAATCCTGAGGAATTGCAGGCTTACAAGGAATGGTGTGACCATGACTTGATAGCCAGGTGTTATATGCTGACTTCTATGAACGATGAGCTACAGAGGCGTTTTGAGGGTGCAAAGAGTGCTGCTGACATTCATTTGCATCTCAAAGAGCTCTTTGGAGAGCAAACGCGTCCTCTTAGGCATGCTACCGTCAAGGAGCTGATCACTTTGCGCATGCGAGAGGGGACCTCGGTCCATGAGCATGGCCTAAAGGTGATCGGGCTCGTGGACAAGCTCGTTGGCATGGATCTGATCCTGCCTTCGGAGTTGACCACCGACATGTTGCTGTTATCGCTGCCTAGCTCATTTGATCCTTTTGTGGTGAACTTCAACATGAACAAGATGGAACCGACCCTTGAGGAGTTGGTGAACATGCTTGTTACGTTTGAATCCACCATCAAGAAAGAGAAGTTGGTTCTTTATGTGGGTTCTTCATCTGGTACGAAGATTGATCCACATGAGAAGGGAAAGAAGAGTTCTTTCCAACGTCCCGAGAAGAACGTGCCCTTGTTGAGGCAATCTCCGAACCCTGTTGAGGCAGCCAGACCAGTTAAGGCTGACAAGACTAATGATGTATGTCATCACTGCAAGAAGCCTGGACATTGGAGGCGTAATTGCAAAGAATATCTTGCCCAGAAGTGTTCTGGAAACGGTATGTTCTAAATTTAAGTAAACATTTTAATTAACTCTACTTCTTGGGTATTAGATACCGGTTGTGACTTACATCTCTGTAATGGGTTACAGGTGATGGGAAGAAGTAGGAAGCTTAAGGAAGGTGTGACCTTCTTAAGGATGGGCAATGGAGCAAGAGTTGCTGCCAAGGCTATTAAGGATGTTTACTTATTGTTGAACAATGACTTTAAGTTAATTTTAAGAGATGTTTTGTTTGTACCTGTTTGGTGTAAAACATTGCTTCCATTTCTATTGTGATAAAAATGGATATTCTTGTTTATTTAGCAAAGGTGTTTGCAACATTTACAAGAATGAATGTTTAATTGGTACTTGAGAACTTGAAAAACGATCTCTATAACTTAAAAGTAAAAGATATTCTACTAAATGTCCATTCAAAGGCAGATACCATATGAGATATGGATGGGTAAGCCTCCCAAATATTCTTATCTTAGAATATGGGGAGCCCTGCTTATGTGAAGCAGGTAAGTGGGAGATAAATTGGATTGTTGATCCATTTTATGTTACTTTGTGGGATATCCAAGGAATTAAGTTGGATATTATTTCTATCATCCCCAAGAAACAAAAGTGTTTGTTTCTAGGAATGCAACCTTTTTGGAAAAGGGTTTTCTATTGGATAGAAAAAGGGAGATGATAGAACTCGAAGAAGTTCGAGAGACACCCACAATTATAGAACCCACACCCGAAGAGCCAAGAGAGGAGATACAAGCTCCTAGCAGATACGAGAAAGTCTCGAGACCACCTATGAGGTATGGTCTGCTTCTTGAAGAGGGCCATGATGAGCCTAACCATGGATGTGATCCAAGGACCTTCAAGGAAGCATTATCTGATGCCGATTCATCCAAGTGGCTTGAAGCAATGGAATCTGAGTTGAATTCCATACATTCGAACCAAGTGTAGGATCTTGTGGATCCACCTGAGAGAACTGTTCCCACAGGGACTTGGGGAGGATGGGAAGGTATTGACCTTCAAGGCGCGATTGATGGCAAAAGGATGTACTCAAAGACAAGGAGTTGACTTTGAGGAAACCTTTTCCCAATCGCAATGTTCAAGTCTATAAGGATTTTGCTAGCCATAGCTGCATGGTATGACTGTGAGATATGGCAGATGGATGTTAAGACAGTCTTTCTTAATGGGGATTTTAAGAAAGTTATTTACATGTCTCAAACCTGGAGGGTTTACATCTGTCGGAAGTGAGCATATGGTATGCAAACTTCTGAGATCTATTTATGATCTAAAGAAGGCATCTAGGAGTTGGAACCTCAGATTCGACAGTACAATCAAATAGTTTGATTTACTAAGAATCATGAGGGACCCTATGTGTATAAGAAGGTCAGTGGGAGTGTTGTGACATTCCTGGTGTTATATGTTGATAACATTCTACTCATTGGGAATGATGTAGGAATGTTGCAATCAACAAAGATATGGTTAGCAAGTAAGTTCTCGATGAAGGACTTGGGTGAAGCATCTTTTGTATTGGGATACAGATCTATTGAGATAGATCGAAAAGATGGCTTGGTCTCACCCAGTCCACATACATTGATACCATCGTGAAGCAGTTCTCGATGGATGAGTCCATGAGAGGACATCTACCAGTGTGTCATGGCGTGTCCCTATCCAAGTCTGTCTCCCAAGACAGATGCAGAGATAGTGGCGATGACACGCATTCCGTATGCTTCGGAAATTGGTAATATCATGTATGGGATGATATCTACACGTCCTGACGTGGCGTTTGCACTATATGTAGTGAAATGATATCATTCGAACCCTGGTCTTCCACACCTGAAAGCTGTGAAAGACATCCTCAAGTTGTTGAGAAGGATCAATAAGTTGTTCTTGGTCTATGGGGGTAGAGAACTGAAATTGGAAGGCTATACCGACTCTAGCTTCCAAAGCGATATCGATTACTCGAAGTCAACCTCTGGTTTTGTATTCATGCTCAATGGTGCTGCAGTCTCTTGGAAGAGTTCCAAGCAAGACAATATTACGGATTCCAGCACAGAGGCCGAATACATTGCTGCATCAGATGCAGCAAGGGAGGCTGTTTGGATAAGGAATTTCGTCCAAGAGTTGGGCGTCATTCCTAATGGAATTGCTCCTATCCCGGTGTTGTGTGACAACACGGGAGCTATAGCTCAAGCAAAGGAGCCAAGGTCTCATCAGAAATCCAAACTCGTATTGAGAAAGTACCACATCCTCGGAGAGATTGTGGAAAGAAGAGTAGTGTCTATTGACAAAGTCGGCTCCACAGATTATGTTGTTGATCCACTAGCTAAGCCTTTACCTGGACCATTGTTCGACAAGCATCGCGAATCAATGGGTTTTAAGCATAAGGGTAGTTGGCTCTAGTGCAAGTGGGAGATTGTTAGAGTAGGTGCCCGTCGAGCCAAGTGTTGGCCGAGTGTTCACAATGAAACTCTATGAATAAGCAGTCTTTATTTTAATAATATTTGAAATTATTACTTTGGCAAATCTTTATCTGTATACCCATGCTAGCTGCATAGATAAAGCCCTTGAATATACAAATAGTAGAAAGAATATGAGATGCTCATATGATGAGTATCATGAAACTCATATTTGTAATACTGTATATTCTAAACGGTTCCTAGTCGATTCAGCCGCCACTAAGAAGGATATAGGCCGCTCGAGTTAGAGACTAGTATCTGCGATGTGAGTACCATGTTTCATTGGTAGGGGACATTGTGATGTCCGAACATGCAGATAGGTGCTCCTTGTAGAGTGCACTGAACAACCCTCCATAAAAGGACTTTCCAAGTGGTTCTCACTTATCGAGTGGAAAAGTCCTGGTTTATGGTTGTACAGAATTAGTCCTTATGACCCGGGACAACATTGAGACTCTATGTGCTAGAATTACACTTTGACTTGTTTACCGACTCTCATGGAGTCATCAGGTGGCAAGGTTGGGTGTTCTGTCGAAACACATAGGAGTCGATGCATTGTAGTCGGGGATTCACCGCTTACCTTCGGGTATGGATATCCTATGTGTTATCATGTGTATGTAGATCGAAATCTCTGGCCAGAGTATGGTTGTAATTATGAAAGGTGTTTCATAGATTACACCATCGATGCAACTACGACATGACACATAGTATCGATTCATTGACAACTCTCGATAAACCAATGGTTGTCGAATCGATCGGGATATATGAGTTGAAGGGACCGTACTGTACGCTAACCATAATTGAATGGTTCTTGCAGGCACTATCATGTGATACCTAGGGAATCACGTAAGCGATGCTGCTAGGCGTTTAACGTGATTGGTTGGGTACTATCAGACTTGAGTTCTGACGTTCTTACTATCAAGGAGTTGATAAGTAAGAATGGAGCAATTGGGGTATGCTCGAATAAGGACATGTTTAGTCCGAATCACATGGAGATGTGAACCCACGGCTAGTTGTATCAATGAACCATTGAGGGCCACACAAGTACTAGCTTTGTAGATCCCGTTGAGAAGTAAAAATAGTTCAATGTGTTGAACGGCTTATAAAGGAGTTTATAAGCGTAAGGAAAATTAGAAGTATGACTTCTATAAAGGAGAAAATAGTTCAAAGTGTTGAACGGCTTATAAATGTGTTTATAAGTGTAAAGAAAAATAGAAGTATGACTTCTATGAGAGAAATGTAAATTTTGATTTATGGAAGTGTTCCTAAATTAAAATTTGGCCAAGTGACTAATGTTTTTGAGAATTGTGATTTTCATAAACATTATTATGGACTAAATTAAATTAATTCAAGTGTTGAATTAATTAAACACTAGTGGGCCTAGTAGAGCCCAAATAATTAAATTAATTCAAGTGTTGGATTAATTAAATAATATTGAGTCTAGTAGAGCTCAATTAAAATAATTATTTAACTAGTGGGACTTGAGTAAATTCAAGTAATATTTAATTTGTCTCAAATATGTTTGAGATAATTAAATTTAGTCTATGGTTTTTTATTTGATAGAAAACTATATTATATGAATGCATGGGAGGTGAAGAGTTGGGGAATACTTTTGAATAAAATATTGGTTGGCATGCAACTTTTTGCATCAACTTTTTGCAACCCCAAGACTTGATTCTCCTCCCTCATTCTTGCACTCCTCATGGCCGAAACCTATCTCCATATTCTCTCCATTTTCTCTTCTTTTGTGTTCTTCAATTTGTTGGAGAAAACACACACTTCTCTTTGAAAAATCCTCACATTTTTCTAGTGCAAATTGTGAGGGGATCTACCTAGTTGGTGGTGGGCCTAATTTGAAGGAAAGTTTCAAGGTTTTGGAGGAGAGCTTGTAGATCTTCATGCCATTCAAGAGCTAAGGTGTTTACACCTTAGTTGGAGCCATACATCAACCTCAAGAGGTTGATAGGTATACTTTCTTACACCCTATGTATGACATTTTGTGTGTTATTGTATTTGTTGCACAAAAGATAGGGGTGGCCGAAATTTTGAGTAAAAATTTGATTTTTTAAACTTCCGTTGCGCTTCCGGCCACCGTAACCGGTCCGCTTTCAATATATTTATAATAATTAAACAACATCAGATACATACAAGTCTGTCTAGTACAACGATACAACTAATGTTCGAATCTCAAATACAAGTAGTTCAGATCTAGACAAACACTACTAGTAATCTGCTGCTACACCCGGCATCACCACGCTATCAACTCTCTCTTCCTCGTCGTGACCCTGATCCTGCCCCACCTGTTGCCATGCACACATACAGACACGACAACAGCCGGATAACTCCGGTGAGAACATATCCCAGTATAAAACATGGATGCATGCAAAGTAATAATCATGTACAAAAGCATAGCATATGTATCAAGTAACATGCATGTAAATCTAAACATGTAGAAGAATACAAATCTGTATTCAACATGTAAATCTTGACTCGACTCGTTTCTAATCTAGGGATCCCGGTGTGAATAAGACGGTCTGTCACCTACCCAACCACTCGGGGCAACGATACGTCTTATTCCTAGACTTCGGTCAACTCTGTATCGAGGGTCTACACATAGAGCAAATCTACTACTATGCGACGATACACCGAAACGTCTAGTTTTGGCAAATCTGCCAATATCTCCTATCTCAGGACTCGAATATAAATCAATAAACAAGGCATTACATAATCAATGTAATAACAATCTAGTATGTGATTTAGGGAAAACTCGTATCAAATCTGAATCGAGTTGTGCAATCCCGTGACCACATGAATTATACCTTTCTTGTCGCACAGTCTGTGTCGAACCGAAATCTCGAATACCAAGTAGTCAATACAAATCTGAAATGGCATAAACAATGTGCACTTCAGTCATATACATCTCAAGCAAATCAATATACAACGCTAACATCGGTTTCAATGCAATTCGACGGCATAACGGCGTAATTCTTTTATACCGGTAACTCAAGAACATCATACTCAATCACAATCAACTCATCATCTCATCTAACATCTATATACATGCTGTAATCTGTATATTCTCAATCCAACACATGCTGGAAAATCGAACGTATAGCATACGGCGTCTGAAATTCGATCCGTTTACGTTTCTACGATGCCTAGTATATCAAAAACACATAATTTATGTCAAATCTGAATTCTTCCAACACATAATTTTCGAAACATGCTGGAAATGAACAATACTTACATCCTCTTGTAGCCTTCAAAGAGAGGAACACAAATCCTAACTCGGAATATAAATCGGATGCATAAATCTTGCCAAACCAAGGTTCTAATCCACCTTGAAGCTTGAGGATTCTTTGGAGAAGGAGCTCGGTTCTTATTCTGAATGCCAAAGAAAATAAAGACACCTATTACATATTGCATGCAAAGGGACGAGTGTTCATGTTGTTCAAATGACACGCACTACCGCGGGTGCGGTAGTTTAAGAGCGCGGGTGCGCTAAGCTCTCGGCAGCAATAATATTTTCTGAATCTCGATCACCGCGGGTGCGGCGCTTGCATCACCGCGGGTGCGGTCTCACCACCGCGGGTGCGGTCTTGCACGCACCGCGGGTGCGGTGTTGCTTCGCATATTTCCCTCAACTTTCTATCACCTACACCGCGGGTGCGGTAGTCCTAGCATCGCAGGGGCGGTGTGGCTTCGGCCATGCTTGCTCAAACTCTCATTTTTCATGTCATGCATTCTCCTTTTCAAGTCTCACATCGATGACACGGACAATTCTCGAGCCTTACAGTTGCCATGCACACATACAGACACGACAACAGCCGGATAACTCCGGTGAGAACATATGCCAGTATAAAACATGGATGCATGCAATGTAAAAATCATATACAAATGCATGACAGATATCAAGTAACATGGATGTAAATTTAAACATGTAGAAGAATACAAATCTGTATTCAACATTTAAATCTTGACTCGATTCATTTCTAATCTAGGGATCCCGGTGTGAATAAGACGGTCTGTCACCTACCCAACCACTCGGGGCAACGGTACGTCTTATTCCTAAACTTCGGTCAACTCTGTATCGAGGGTCTACACATATAGCAAATCTGCTCCTATGCGTCGATACACCGAAACGTCTAGTTTTTGGCCAATCTGCCAATATCTCCTATCTCAGGACTCGAATATAAATCAATAAACGAAACATTACATAATCAATGTAATAATAATCTAGTATGTGATTTAGGGAAACTCGTATCAAATCTGAATCAAGTTGTGCAATCCCGTGACCACATGAATTATACCTTTCTTGTCGCACAGTCTGTGTCGAACCGAAATATCGAATACCAAGTAGTCAATACAAATCTGAAATGGCATAAACAATGTGCACTTCAGTCATATACATCTCAAGCAAATCAATATACAATGCTAACATCGGATTCAATGCAATTCGACGGCATAACGGCGTAATTCTTTTATACCGGTAACTCAAGAACATCATACTCAATCACAATCAACTCATCATCTCATCTAACATCTATATACATGCTGTAATCTGTATATTCTCAATCCAACACATGCTGGAAAATCGAACGTATAGCATACGGCGTCTGAAATTCGATCCGTTTACGTTTCTACGATGCTTAGTATATCAAGAACACATAATCTATGTCAAATCTGAATTCTTCCAACACATAATTTTCGAAACATGCTGGAAATGAACAATACTTACATCCTCTTGTAGCCTTCAAAGAGAGGAACACAAATCCGGTCTCAGAATTAAAATCGGATCACTATATCATTCAAAATCACAAGTTTAAGATCAAAGGAATGGGAGCTTTCTCCTTGGCTTCTCTCGGTTCCCTCAATTCTGAAATGCAAAGGAAAGAAGACAACTCATATACTTTGCATGGCCAAGGACACATGTTTTATTTTTCAACTAGCACGTATGACCGCGGGTGCGGTAGTTTAGGAGCGCGGGTGCGCTGTGCTCACGGCAGCCCTTGTATTTTCTGCAATTCTCGGACCGCGGGTGCGGTGGTGTTATTACCGCGGGTGCGGTGTCTGTTCGCACAATTTCACCAATTTTTATCAATGCACCGCGGGTGCGGTCCTTCCTGTACCGCGGGTGCGGTGTGGCTTCGGCCCTGCTGCTCAAAATCTAATAATTCATGCATTCTTATCTCTAAAATTCTAACATCAATAATACTGATAATTCTCGAGCCTTACAAAAGTAGTAGAAAACAACAATTTCGTGCCAAGTTTAGACCATAAAGTATTCCAAAAGTAACTAGAGAATTTAACATCGCGACCAGAATCAATAGTCGTTAGGCTGTTCCTAGGCATGCCATGCAACCTAACGACTTCTCTAATGAACAAATCCGCAATGTTTGAAGCATAATCGGTTTTATGACAAGCTATAAAATGTGCCATCTTAGAAAATCTATCCACAACAACGAAAATAGAATCTCTCCCCTTCTTAGTCCTAGGCAACCCCAAAATAAAGTCCATAGAAATGTCAGTCCAAATGCTTTTTAAGAATAGCACGCAAAAGTGTTCCCAAAGTTCTATTGACAACTTCAGTTTGTCCATCCGTTTGAGGATGACAAGTAGTAGAAAACAACAATTTTGTGCCAAGTTTAGACCATAAAGTATTCCAAAAGTAACTCAAGAATTTAACATCGCGACCAGAAACAATAGTCCTAGGCATGCCATGCAACCTACCGACTTCTCTAAAGAACTAATCCGCAATGTTTGAAACATCATCGATTTTATGGCAAGCTATAAAATGTGCCATCTTAGATAATCTATCCACAACAACGAAAATAGAATCCATCTCCTTCTTAGTCCTAGGCACCCCAAAATAAAGTCCTTAGAAATGTCAATCCAAGTTCTTTTTAAGAATAGCACGCAAAAGGGTTCCCAAAGTTCTATTGACAACTTCAGTTTGTCCATCCGTTTGAGTATGACAAGTAGTAGAAAACAACAATTTTGTGCCAAGTTTAGACCCTAAAGTATTCCAAAAGTAACTCAAGATTTTAACATCGCGACCAGAAACAATAGTCCTAGGCATGCCATGCAACCTACCAACTTCTCTAAAGAACAAATCCGCCATGTTTGAAGCATCATCGATTTTATGACAAGCTATAAAATGTGCCATCTTAGAGAATCTATCCACAACAACGAAAATAGAATCCCTCCCCTTCTTAGTCCTAGGCAACCTCAAAATAAAGTCCATAGAAATGTCAATCCAAGTTCTTTTTAAGAATAGCACGCAAAAGTGTTCCCAAACTGCTATTGACAACTTCAGTTTGTCCATCCGTTTGAGGATGACAAGTAGTAGAAAACAACAATTTTGTGCCAAGTTTAGCCCATAAAGTCTTCCAAAAGCAACTCAAGAATTTAACATCGCGACCAGAAACAATAGTCCTAGGCATGCCATGCAACCTTCCGACTTCTCTAAAGAACTAATCCGCAATGTTTGAAGCATCATCGGTTTTATGACAAGCTATAAAATTTGCCATCTTAGAGAATCTATCATCAACAACAAAAATAGAATCAATCCCCTTCTTAGTCCTAGGCAACCCCAAAATAAAGTCCATAGAAATGTCAATCCAAGTTCTTTTTAAGAATAGCACGCAAAAGTGTTCCCAAAGTTCTATTGACAACTTCAGTTTGTCCATCCGTTTGAGGATGACAAGTAGTAGAAAACAACAATTTTGTGCCAAGTTTAGCCCATAAAGTATTCCAAAAGTGACTCAAGAATTTAACATCGCGACCAGAAAAAATAGTCCTAGGCATGCCATGCAACCTACCGACTTCTCTAAAGAACTAATCCGCAATGTTTGAAGCATCATCGGTTTTATGACAAGCTATAAAATGTGCCATCTTAGAGAATCTATCCACAACAACGAAAATAGAATCCATCCCCTTCTTAGTCCTAGGCACCCCAAAATAAAGTCCTTAGAAATGTCAATCCAAGTTCTTTTTAAGAATAGCACGCAAAAGTGTTCCCAAAGTTCTATTGACAACTTCAGTTTGTCCATCCGTTTGAGGATGACAAGTAGTAGAAAACAACAATTTTGTGCCAAGTTTAGCCCATAAAGTCTTCCAAAAGTAACTCAAGAATTTAACATCGCGACCAGAAACAATAGTCCTAGACATGCCATGCAACCTAGCGACTTCTTTAAAGAACAAATACGCAATGTTTGAAGCATCATCGGTTTTATGACAAGCTATAAAATGTGCCATCTTAGAGAATCTATCCACAACAACAAAATAGAATCTCTCCCCTTCTTAGTCCTAGGCAACCCCAAAATAAAGTCCATAGAAATGTCAATCCAAGTTCTTTTTAGAATAGCACGCAAAAGTGTTCCCAAAGTTCTATTGACAACTTCAGTTTGTCCATCCGTTTGAGGATGACAAGTAGTAGAAAACAACAATTTTGTGCCAAGCTTAGGCCATAAAGTCTTCCAAAAGTAACTCAAGAATTTAACATCGCGACCAGAAACAATAGTCCTAGGCATGCCATGCAACCTTCCGACTTCTCTAAAGAACTAATCCGCAATGTTTGAAGCATCATCGGTTTTATGACAAGCTATAAAATGTGCCATCTTAGAGAATCTATCCACAACAACGAAAATAGAATCCATCCCCTTCTTAGTCCTAGGCACCCCAAAATAAAGTCCTTAGAAATGTCAATCCAAGTTCTTTTTAAGAATAGCACGCAAAAGTGTTCCCAAAGTTCTATTGACAACTTCAGTTTGTCCATCCGTTTGAGGATGACAAGTAGTAGAAAACAACAATTTTGTGCCAAGTTTAGCCCATAAAGTCTTCCAAAAGTAACTCAAGAATTTAACATCGCGACCAGAAACAATAGTCCTAGGCATGCCATGCAACCTTCCGACTTCTCTAAAGAACTAATCCGCAATGTTTGAAGCATCATCGGTTTTATGACAAGCTATAAAATGTGCCATCTTAGAGAATCTATCCACAACAACGAAAATAGAATCCATCCCCTTCTTAGTCCTAGGCACCCCAAAATAAAGTCCATAGAAATGTCAATCCAAGTTCTTTTTAAGAATAGCACGCAAAAGTGTTCCCAAAGTTCTATTGACAACTTCAGTTTGTCCATCCGTTTGAGGATGACAAGTAGTAGAAAACAACAATTTTGTGCCAAGTTTAGACCATAAAGTATTCCAAAAGTAACTCAAGAATTTAACATCGCGACCAGAAACAATAGTCCTAGGCATGCCATGCAACCTACCGACTTCTCTAAAGAACAAATCCGCAATGTTTGAAGCATCATCGATTTTATGACAAGCTATAAAATGTGCCATCTTAGAGAATCTATCCACAACAACGAAAATAGAATCCCTCCCCTTCTTAGTCCTAGGCAACCTCAAAATAAAGTCCATAGAAATGTCAATCCAAGTTCTTTTTAAGAATAGCACGCAAAAGTGTTCCCAAAGTGCTATTGACAACTTCAGTTTGTCCATCCGTTTGAGGATGACAAGTAGTAGAAAACAACAATTTTGTGCCAAGTTTAGCCCATAAAGTCTTCCAAAAGTAACTCAAGAATTTAACATCGCGACCAGAAACAATAGTCCTAGGCATGCCATGCAACCTTCCGACTTCTCTAAAGAACTAATCCGCAATGTTTGAAGCATCATCGGTTTTATGACAAGCTATAAAATGTGCCATCTTAGAGAATCTATCCACAACAACAAAAATAGAATCCATCCCCTTCTTAGTCCTAGGCAACCCCAAAATAAAGTCCATAGAAATGTCAATCCAAGTTCTTTTTAAGAATAGCACGCAAAAGTGTTCCCAAAGTTCTATTGACAACTTCAGTTTGTCCATCCGTTTGAGGATGACAAGTAGTAGAAAACAACAATTTTGTGCCAAGTTTAGCCCATAAAGTATTCCAAAAGTAACTCAAGAATTTAACATCGCGACCAGAAACAATAGTCCTAGGCATGCCATGCAACCTACCGACTTCTCTAAAGAACAAATCCGCAATGTTTGAAGCATCATCGGTTTTATGACAAGCTATAAAATGTGCCATCTTAGAGAATCTATCCACAACAACGAAAATAGAATCCATCCCCTTCTTAGTCCTAGGCAACCCCAAAATAAAGTCCATAGAAATGTCAATCCAAGTTCTTTTTAAGAATAGCACGCAAAAGTGTTCCCAAAGTTCTATTGACAACTTCAGTTTGTCCATCCGTTTGAGGATGACAAGTAGTAGAAAACAACAATTTTGTGCCAAGTTTAGCCCATAAAGTCTTCCAAAAGTAACTCAAGAATTTAACATCGCGACCAGAAACAATAGTCCTAGGCATGCCATGCAACCTACCGACTTCTCTAAAGAACAAATCCGCAATGTTTGAAGCATCATCGGTTTTATGACAAGCTATAAAATGTGCCATCTTAGAGAATCTATCCACAACAACGAAAATAGAATCCCTCCCCTTCTTAGTCCTAGGCAACCCCAAAATAAAGTCCATAGAAATGTCAATCCAAGTTCTTTTTAAGAATAGCACGCAAAAGTGTTCCCAAAGTTCTATTGACAACTTCAGTTTGTCCATCCGTTTGAGGATGACAAGTAGTAGAAAACAACAATTTTGTGCCAAGTTTAGACCATAAAGTATTCCAAAAGTAACTCAAGAATTTAACATCGCGACCAGAAACAATAGTCCTAGGCATGCCATGCAACCTTCCGACTTCTCTAAAGAACTAATCCGCAATGTTTGAAGCATCATCGGTTTTATGACAAGCTATAAAATGTGCCATCTTAGAGAATCTATCCACAACAACGAAAATAGAATCCATCCCCTTCTTAGTCCTAGGCAACCCCAAAATAAAGTCCATAGAAATGTCAATCCAAGTTCTTTTTAAGAATAGCACGCAAAAGTGTTCCCAAAGTTCTATTGACAACTTCAGTTTGTCCATCCGTTTGAGGATGACAAGTAGTAGAAAACAACAATTTTGTGCCAAGTTTAGACCATAAAGTATTCCAAAAGTAACTCAAGAATTTAACATCGCGACCAGAAACAATAGTCCTAGGCATGCCATGCAACCTACCGACTTCTCTAAAGAACAAATCCGCAATGTTTGAAGCATCATCGGTTTTATGACAAGCTATAAAATGTGCCATCTTAGAGAATCTATCCACAACAACGAAAATAGAATCCCTCCCCTTCTTAGTCCTAGGCAACCCCAAAATAAAGTCCATAGAAATGTCAATCCAAGTTCTTTTTAAGAATAGCACGCAAAAGTGTTCCCAAAGTTCTATTGACAACTTCAGTTTGTCCATCCGTTTGAGGATGACAAGTAGTAGAAAACAACAATTTTGTGCCAAGTTTAGACCATAAAGTCTTCCAAAAGTAACTCAAGAATTTAACATCGCGACCAGAAACAATAGTCCTAGGCATGCCATGCAACCTTCCGACTTCTCTAAAGAACTAATCCGCAATGTTTGAAGCATCATCGGTTTTATGACAAGCTATAAAATGTGCCATCTTAGAGAATCTATCCACAACAACGAAAATAGAATCCATCCCCTTCTTAGTCCTAGGCAACCCCAAAATAAAGTCCATAGAAATGTCAATCCAAGTTCTTTTTAAGAATAGCACGCAAAAGTGTTCCCAAAGTTCTATTGACAACTTCAGTTTGTCCATCCGTTTGAGGATGACAAGTAGTAGAAAACAACAATTTTGTGCCAAGTTTAGCCCATAAAGTATTCCAAAAGTAACTCAAGAATTTAACATCGCGACCAGAAACAATAGTCCTAGGCATGCCATGCAACCTACCGACTTCTCTAAAGAACAAATCCGCAATGTTTGAAGCATCATCGATTTTATGACAAGCTATAAAATGTGCCATCTTAGAGAATCTATCCACAACAACGAAAATAGAATCCATCCCCTTCTTAGTCCTAGGCAACCTCAAAATAAAGTCCATAGAAATGTCAATCCAAGTTCTTTTTAAGAATAGCACGCAAAAGTGTTCCCAAAGTGCTATTGACAACTTCAGTTTGTCCATCAGTTTGAGGATGACAAGTAGTAGAAAACAACAATTTTGTGCCAAGTTTAGCCCATAAAGTATTCCAAAAGTAACTCAAGAATTTAACATCGCGACCAGAAACAATAGTCCTAGGCATGCCATGCAACCTTCCGACTTCTCTAAAGAACTAATCCGCAATGTTTGAAGCATCATCGGTTTTATGACAAGCTATAAATGTGCCATCTTAGAGAATCTATCCACAACAACAAAAATAGAATCAATCCCCTTCTTAGTCCTAGGCAACCCCAAAATAAAGTACATAGAAATGTCAATCCAAGTTCTTTTTAAGAATAGCACGCAAAAAGTGTTCCCAAAGTTCTATTGACAACTTCAGTTTGTCCATCCGTTTGAGGATGACAAGTAGTAGAAAACAACAATTTTGTGCCAAGTTTAGCCCATAAAGTCTTCCAAAAGTGAATCAAGAATTTAACATCGTGACCATAAACAATAGTCCTAGGCATGCCATGCAACCTACCGACTTCTCTAAAGAACAAATCTGCAATGTTTGAAGCATCATCGGTTTTATGACAAGCTATAAAATGTGCTATCTTAGAGAATCTATCCACAACAACGAAAATAGAATCCATCCCCTTCTTAGTCCTAGGCACCCAAAAATAAAGTCCATAGAAATGTCAATCCAAGTTCTTTTTAAGAATAGCACGCAAAAGTGTTCCCAAAGTGCTATTGACAACTTCAGTTTGTCCATCAGTTTGAGGATGAGAAGTAGTAGAAAACAACAATTTCGTGCCAAGTTTAGACCATAAAGTATTCCAAAAGTAACTAGAGAATTTAACATCGCGACCAGAATCAATAGTCCTAGGCATGCCATGCAACCTAACGACTTCTCTAATGAACAAATCCGCAATGTTTGAAGCATAATCGGTTTTATGACAAGCTATAAAATGTGCCATCTTAGAAAATCTATCCACAACAACGAAAATAGAATCCCTCCCCTTCTTAGTCCTAGGCAACCCCAAAATAAAGTCCCATAGAAATGTCAATCCAAGTTCTTTTTAAGAATAGCACGCAAAAGTGTTCCCAAAGTTCTATTGACAACTTCAGTTTGTCCATCCGTTTGAGGATGACAAGTAGTAGAAAACAACAATTTTGTGCCAAGTTTAGACCATAAAGTATTCCAAAAGTAACTCAAGAATTTAACATCGCGACCAGAAACAATAGTCCTAGGCATGCCATGCAACCTTCCGACTTCTCTAAAGAACTAATCCGCAATGTTTGAAGCATCATCGGTTTTATGACAAGCTATAAAATGTGCCATCTTAGAGAATCTATCCACAACAACGAAAATAGAATCCCTCCCCTTCTTAGTCCTAGGCAACCCCAAAATAAAGTCCATAGAAATGTCAATCCAAGTTCTTTTTAAGAATAGCACGCAAAAGTGTTCCCAAAGTTCTATTGACAACTTCAGTTTGTCCATCCGTTTGAGGATGACAAGTAGTAGAAAACAACAATTTTGTGCCAAGTTTAGACCATAAAGTATTCCAAAAGTAACTCAAGAATTTAACATCGCGACCAGAAACAATAGTCCTAGGCATGCCATGCAACCTTCCGACTTCTCTAAAGAACTAATCCGCAATGTTTGAAGCATCATCGGTTTTATGACAAGCTATAAAATGTGCCATCTTAGAGAATCTATCCACAACAACGAAAATAGAATCCATCCCCTTCTTAGTCCTAGGCAACCCCAAAATAAAGTCCATAGAAATGTCAATCCAAGTTCTTTTAAGAATAGCACGCAAAAGTGTTCCCAAAGTTCTATTGACAACTTCAGTTTGTCCATCCGTTTGAGGATGACAAGTAGTAGAAAACAACAATTTTGTGCCAAGTTTAGACCATAAAGTATTCCAAAAGTAACTCAAGAATTTAACATCGCGACCAGAAACAATAGTCCTAGGCATGCCATGCAACCTACCGACTTCTCTAAAGAACAAATCCGCAATGTTTGAAGCATCATCGATTTTATGACAAGCTATAAAATGTGCCATCTTAGAGAATCTATCCACAACAACGAAAATAGAATCCCTCCCCTTCTTAGTCCTAGGCAACCCAAAATAAAGTCCATAGAAATGTCAATCCAAGTTCTTTTTAAGAATAGCACGCAAAAGTGTTCCCAAAGTTCTATTGACAACTTCAGTTTGTCCATCCGTTTGAGGATGACAAGTAGTAGAAAACAACAATTTTGTGCCAAGTTTAGCCCATAAAGTCTTCCAAAAGTAACTCAAGAATTTAACATCGCGACCAGAAACAATAGTCCTAGGCATGCCATGCAACCTTCCGACTTCTCTAAAGAACTAATCCGCAATGTTTGAAGCATCATCGGTTTTATGACAAGCTATAAATGTGCCATCTTAGAGAATCTATCCACAACAACAAAAATAGAATCAATCCCCTTCTTAGTCCTAGGCAACCCCAAAATAAAGTCCATAGAAATGTCAATCCAAGTTCTTTTTAAGAATAGCACGCAAAAGTGTTCCCAAAGTTCTATTGACAACTTCAGTTTGTCCATCCGTTTGAGGATGACAAGTAGTAGAAAACAACAATTTTGTGCCAAGTTTAGCCATAAAGTCTTCCAAAAGTGACTCAAGAATTTAACATCGCGACCAGAAACAATAGTCCTAGGCATGCCATGCAACCTACCGACTTCTCTAAAGAACAAATCTGCAATGTTTGAAGCATCATCGGTTTATGACAAGCTATAAAATGTTGCTATCTTA
>NW_027330830.1:0-150494 GCF_022965805.1 Primulina eburnea
CTATGGACTTTATTTTGGTGCGCCTAGGACTAAGAGGGGAGGGATTCTATTTTTGTTGTTGTGATAGATTCTCTAAGATGGCACATTTTATAGCTTGTCATAAAACCGATGATGCTTCAAACATTGAGGATTTGTTCTTTAGAGAAGTCGTTAGGTTGCATGGAGTGCCTAGGACTATTGTTTCTGGTCGCGATGTTAAATTCTTGAGTTACTTTTGGAAGACTTTATGGGCTAAACTTGGCACAAAATTGTTGTTTTCTACTACTTGTCATCTCAAACGGATGGACAAACTGAAGTTGTCAATAGAACTTTGGGAACACATTTGCGTGCTATTCTTAAAAAGAACTTTGATTGACATTTCTATGGACTTTATTTTGGGTTGCCTAGGACTAAGAAGGGGAGGGATTCTATTTTGTTGTTGTGGATAGATTCTCTAAGATGGCACATTTTATAGCTTGTCATAAAACCGATGATGCTTCAAACATTGCGGATTTGTTCTTTAGAGAAGTCGTTAGGTTGCATGGCATGCCTAGGACTATTGTTTCTGGTCGCGATGTTAAATTCTTGAGTTACTTTTGGAAGACTTTATGGGCTAAACTTGGCACAAAATTGTTGTTTTCTACTACTTGTCATCCTCAAACGGATGGACAAACTTAAGTTGTCAATAGAACTTTGGGAACACCTTTGCGTGCTATTCTTAAAAAGAACTTGGATTGACATTTCTATGGACTTTATTTTGGGTCGCCTAGGACAAAGAAGGGGAGGGATTCTATTTTTGTTGTTGTGGATAGATTCTCTAAGATGGCACATTTTATAGCTTGTCATAAAACCGATGATGCTTCAAACATTGCGGATTTGTTCTTTAGAGAAGTCGTTAGGTTGCATGGCATGCCTAGGACTATTGTTTCTGGTCGCGATGTTAAATTCTTTAGTTACTTTTGGAAGACTTTATGGGCTAAACTTGGCACAAAATTGTTGTTTTCTACTACTTGTCATCCTCAAACGGATGGACAAACTTAAGTTGTCAATAGAACTTTGGGAACACCTTTGCGTGCTATTCTTAAAAAGAACTTGGATTGACATTTCTATGGACTTATTTTGTGGTCGCCTAAGACAAAGAAGGGGAGGTATTCTATTTTTGTTGTTGTGGATAGATTCTCTAAGATGGCACATTTTATAGCTTGTCATAAAACCGATGATGCTTCAAACATTGCTGATTTGTTCTTTAGAGAAGTCGTTAGGTTGCAGTGGCTTGCCTAAGACTATTGTTTCTGGTCGCGATGTTAAATTCTTTAGTTACTATTGGAAGACTTTATGGGCTAAACTTGGCAAAAAATTGTTGTTTTCTACTACTTGTCATCCTCAAACGGATGGACAAACTGAAGTTGTCAATAGAACTTTGGGAACACTTTTGCGTGCTATTCTTAAAAAGAACTTGGATTGACATTTCTATGGACTTTATTTTGGGGTTGCCTAGGACAAAGAAGGCGAGGGATTCTATTTTTGTTGTTGTGGATAGATTCTCTAAGATAGCACATTTTATAGCTTGTCATAAAACAGATGATGCTTCAAACATTGCGGATATGTTCTTTAGAGAAATCGTTAGGTTGCATGGCGTGCCTAGGACTATTGTTTCTTATCGCGATGTTAAATTCTTGAGTTACTTTTGGAAGACTTTATGGGCTAAACTTGGCACAAAATTGTTGTTTTCTACTACTTGTCATCCTCAAACGGATGGACAAACTGAAGTTGTCAATAAAACTTTGGGAACACTTTTGCGTGCTATTCTTAAAAAGAACTTGGATTAACATTTCTATGGACTTTCTTTTGGGGTCGCCTAGGACTAAGAAGGGGAGGGATTCTATTTTTGTTGTTGTGGATAGATTCTCTAAGATGGCACATTTTATAGCTTGTCATAAAACCGATGATGCTTCAAACATTGCGGATTTGTTCTTTAGAGAAGTCGTTAGGTTGCATGGCATGCCTAGGACTGTTGTTTCTGGTCGCGATGTTAAATTCTTGAGTTACTTTTGGAAGACTTTATGGGCTAAACTTGGCACAAAATTGTTGTTTTCTACTACTTGTCATCCTCAAACGGATGGACAAACTGAAGTTGTCAATAGAACTCTGAGAACACTTTTGCGAGCTATTCTTAAAAAGAACTTGGATTGACATTTCTATGAACTTTATTTTGGGGTAGCCTAGGAATAAGAAGGGGAGGGATTCTATTTTTTTTCGCTGTGGATAGATTCTATAAGATGGCACATTTTATAGCTTGCCATAAAACCGATGATGCTTCAAACATTGCGGATATGTTCTTTAGAGAAGTCGTTAGGTTGCATGGCATGCCTATGACTATTGTTTCTGGTCGCTATGTTAAATTCTTGAGTTACTTTTGGAAGACTTTATGGGCTAAACTTGGCACAAAATTGTTGTTTTCTACTACTTGTCATCTTCAAACGGATGGACAAACTGAAGTTGTCAATTGAACTTTGGGAACACCTTTGCGTGCTATTCTTAAAAAGAACTTTAATTGATATTTCTATGGATTTATTTTGCGTTCGCCTAGGACAAGAAGGGGAGGGATTCTATTTTTGTTGTTGTGGATAGATTCTCTAAGATGGAACATTTTATAGCTTTTCATAAAACCGATGATGCTTCAAACATTACGGATTTGTTCTTAAGAGAAGTCATTAGGTTGCATGGCATGCCTAGGACTATTGTTTCTGGTCGCGATGTTAAATTCTGGAGTTAATTTTGGAAGACTTTATGGGCTAAACTTGGCACAAAATTGTTGTTTTCTACTACTTGTCATCCTCAAACGGATGGACAAACTGAAGTTGTCAATAGAACTTTGGGATCACCTTTGCGTGCTATTCTTAAAAAGAACTTTAATTGATATTTCTATGGACTTTATTTTGCGTTCGCCTAGGACAAAGAAGGGGAGGGATTCTATTTTTGTTGTTGTGGATAGATTCTCAAAGATGGCACATTTTATAGCTTGTCATAAAACCGATAATGCTTCAAACATTGCAGATTTGTTCTTTAGAGAAATCGTTAGGTTGCATTGCGTGCCTAGGACTATTGTTTCTGGTCGCGATGTTAAATTCTTGAGTTACTTTTGGAAGACTTTATGGGCTAAACTTGGCACAAAATTGTTGTTTTCTACTACTTGTCATCCGTTGACTTTATGGGCTAAACTTGGCACAAAATTGTTGTTTTCTACTACTTGTCATCCTCAAACGGATAGAAAACTGAAGTTGTCAATAGAACTTTGGGAAAACCTTTGCGTGCTATTCTTAAAAAGAACTTTGATTGACATTTCTATGGACTTTATTTTGGGGTCGCCTAGGACTAAGAAGGGGAGGGATTCTATTTTTGTTGTTGTGGATAGATTCTCTAAGATGGCACATTTTATAGCTTTGTCATAAAACCGATGATGCTTCAAACATTGCGGATTTGTTCTTTAGAGAAGTCGTTAGGTTGCATGGCATGCCTAGGACTATTGTTTCTGGTCGCGATGTTAAATTATCGAGTTACTTTTGGAAGACTTTATGGGCTAAACTTGGCACAAAATTGTTGTTTTCTACTACTTGTCATCCTCAAACGGATGGACAAATTGAAGTTGTCAATATAACTTTGGGAACACTTTTGCGTGCTATTCTTAAACAGAACTTGGATTGACATTTCTATGGACTTTATTTTGGGGTCGCCTTGGACTAAGAAGGGGAGGGATTCTATTTTTGTTGTTGTGGATAGATTTTTTAAGATGGCACATTTTATAGCTTGTCATAAAACCGATGATGCTTCAAACATTGCGGATTTGTTCTTTAGAGAAGTCGTTAGGTTGTATGACATGCCTAGGACTATTGTTTCTGGTCGCGATGTTAAATTCTTTAGTTACTATTGGAAGACTTTATGGGCTAAACTTGGCACAAAATTGTTGTTTTCTACTACATGTCATCCTCAAACGGATGGACAAACTGAAGTTGTCAATAGAACTTTGGGAACACTTTTGCGTGCTATTTTTAAAAAGAACTTGGATTGACATTTCTATGGACTTTATTTTGGGGTTGCCTAGGACTAAGAAGGGGAGAGATTCTATTTTTGTTGTTGTGGATAGATTCTCTAAGATGACACATTTTATAGCTTGTCATAAAACCGATGATGCTTCAAACATTGCGGATTTGTTCTTTAGAGAAGTCGTTAGGTTGCATGGCATGCCTAGGACTATTGATTCTGGTCGCGATGTTAAATTTTTGAGTTACTTTTGGAAGATTTTAAGGGCTAAACTTGGCACAAAATTGTTGTTTTCTACTATTTGTCATCCTCAAACGGATGGACAAACTGAAGTTGTCAATAGAACTTTGGGAACACTTTTGCGTGCTATTCTTAAAAAGAACTTGAATTGACATTTCTATGGACTTTATTTCGGGGTTGCCTAGGACTAAGAAGGGGAGGGATTCTATTTTTGTTGTTGTGGATAGGTTCTCAAGATGGCACATTTTATAGCTTGTCATAAACCGATGATGCTTCATACAATGCGGATTTGTTTTTTGAGAAGTCGTTAGGTTGCATGGCATGCCTAGGACTATTGTTTCTGGTCGCGATGTTAAATTCTTTAGTTACTTTTGGAAGACTTTATGGGCTAAACTTGGCACAAAATTGTTGTTTTCTACTACTTGTCATCCTCAAACGGATGGACAAACTGAAGTTGTCAATAAAACTTTGGGAACACTTTTGCGTGCTATTCTTAAACAGAACTTGAATTGACATTTCTATGGACTTTATTTTGGGGTCGCCTAGGACTAAGAAGGGGAGGGATTCTATTTTTGTTGTGGTGGATAGATTCTCTAAGATGGCACATTTTATAGTTTGTCATAAAACCGATGATGCTTCAAACATTGCGGATTTGTTCTTTAGAGAAGTCGTTAGGTTGCATGGCATGCCTAGGACTATTGTTTCTGGTCGCGATATTAAATTCTTTAGTTACTTTTGGAAGACTTTATGGGCTAAACTTGGCACAAAATTGTTGTTTTCTACTACTTGTCATCCTCAAACGGATGGACAAACTGAAGTTGTCAATAGAACTCTGGGAACACTTTTGCGAGCTTTTCTTAAAAAGAACTTGGATTGACATTTCTATGGACATTATTTTGGGGTTGCCTAGGACTAAGAAGGGGAGGGATTCTGTTTTTTTTTGCTGTGGAAAGATTCTCTAAGATGGCACATTTTATAGCTTGTCATAAAACCGATGATGCTTCAAACATTGCGGATATGTTCTTTAGAGAAGTCGTTAGGTTGCATGGCATGCCTAGGACTATTGTTTCTGGTCGCGATGTTAAATTCTTGAGTTACTTTTGGAAGACTTTATGGGCTAAACTTGGCACAAAATTGTTGTTTTCTACTACTTGTCATCCTCAAACGGATAGACAAACTGAAGTTGTCAATAAAACTTTGAGAACACTTTTGCGTGCTATTCTTAAAAAGAACTTGGATTGACATTTCTATGGACTTTATTTTGGGGTCGCCTTGGACTAAGAAGGGGAGGGATTCTATTTTTGTTGTTGTGGATAGATTCTCTAAGATGGCACATTTTATAGCTTGTCATAAAACCGATGATGCTTCAAACATGGAGGATTTGTTCTTTAGAGAAGTCGTTAGGTTGCATGGAGTGCCTAGGACTATTGTTTCTGGTCGTGATGTTAAATTCTTGAGTTACTTTTGGAAGACTTTATGGGCTAAACTTGGCACAAAATTGTTGTTTTCTACTACTTGTCATCCTCAAACGGATAGACAAACTGAAGTTGTCAATAAAACTTTGAGAACACATTTCTGTGCTATTCTTAAAAAGAACTTTGATTGACATTTCTATGGACTTTATTTTGGGGTGGCCTAGGACTAAGAAGGGGAGGGATTCTATTTTTGTTGTTGTGGATAGATTCTCTAAGATGGCACATTTTATAGCTTGTCATAAAACCGATGATGCTTCAAACATTGCAGATTTGTTCTTTAGAGAAGTCGTTAGGTTGCATGGCATGCCTAGGACTATTGTTTCTGGTCGCGATGTTAAATTCTTTAGTTACTTTTGGAAGACTTTATGGGCTAAACTTGGCACAAAATTGTTGTTTTCTACTACTTGTCATCCTCAAACGGATGGACAAACTTAAGTTGTCAATAGAACTTTGGGAACACCTTTGCGTGCTATTCTTAAAAAGAACTTGGATTGACATTTCTATGGACATTATTTTGTGGTCGCCTAAGACAAAGAAGGGGAGGGATTCTATTTTTGTTGTTGTGGATAGATTCTCTAAGATGGCACATTTTATAGCTTGTCATAAAACCAATGATGCTTCAAACATTGCTGATTTGTTCTTTAGAGAAGTCGTTAGGTTGCGTGGCTTGCCTAAGACTATTGTTTCTGGTCGCGATGTTAAATTCTTTAGTTACTATTGGAAGACTTTATGGGCTAAACTTGGCAAAAAATTGTTGTTTTCTACTACTTGTCATCCTCAAACGGATGGACAAACTGAAGTTGTCAATAGAACTTTGGGAACACTTTTGCGTGCTATTCTTAAAAAGAACTTGGATTGACATTTCTATGGACTTTATTTTGGGGTTGCCTAGGACAAAGAAGGCGAGGGATTCTATTTTTGTTGTTGTGGATAGATTCTCTAAGATGGCACATTTTATAGCTTGTCATAAAACCGATGATGCTTCATACAATGCGGATTTGTTCTTTAGAGAAGTCGTTAGGTTGCATGGCATGCCTAGGACTATTGTTTCTGGTCGCGATGTTAAATTCTTTAGTTACTTTCGGAAGACTTTATGGGCTAAACTTGGCACAAAATTGTTGTTTTCTACTACTTGTCATCCTCAAACGGATGGACAAACTGAAGTTGTCAATAAAACTTTGGGAACACTTTTGCGTGCTATTCTTAAACAGAACGTGAATTGACATTTCTATGGACTTTATTTTGGGGTCGCCTAGGACTAAGAAGGGGAGGGATTCTATTTTTGTTGTTGTGGATAGATTCTCTAAGATGGCACATTTTATAGCTTGTCATAAAACCGATGATGCTTCAAACATTGCGGATTTGTTCTTTAGAGAAGTCGTTAGGTTGCATGGCATGCCTAGGACTGTTGTTTCTGGTCGCGATGTTAAATTCTTGAGTTACTTTTGGAAGACTTTATGGGCTAAACTTGGCACAAAATTGTTGTTTTCTACTACTTGTCATCCTCAAACGGATGGACAAACTGAAGTTGTCAATAGAACTCTGAGAACACTTTTGCGAGCTATTCTTAAAAAGAACTTGGATTGACATTTCTATGAACTTTATTTTGGGGTAGCCTAGGAATAAGAAGGGGAGGGATTCTATTTTTTTTGCTGTGGATAGATTCTATAAGATGGCACATTTTATAGCTTGCCATAAAACCGATGATGCTTCAAACATTGCGGATATGTTCTTTAGAGAAGTCGTTAGGTTGCATGGCATGCCTATGACTATTGTTTCTGGTCGCTATGTTAAATTCTTGAGTTACTTTTGGAAGACTTTATGGGCTAAACTTCGCACAAAATTGTTGTTTTCTACAATTGTCATCTTCAAACGGATGGACAAACTGAAGTTGTCAATTGAACTTTGGGAACACCTTTGCGTGCTATTCTTAAAAAGAAATTTAATTGATATTTCTATGGATTTATTTTGCGTTCGCCTAGGACAAAGAAGGGGAGGGATTCTATTTTTGTTGTTGTGGATAGATTCTCTAAGATGGAACATTTTATAGCTTTTCATAAAACCGATGATGCTTCAAACATTACGGATTTGTTCTTAAGAGAAGTCATTAGGTTGCATGGCATGCCTAGGACTATTGTTTCTGGTCGCGATGTTAAATTCTGGAGTTAATTTTGGAAGACTTTATGGGCTAAACTTGGCACAAAATTGTTGTTTTCTACTACTTGTCATCCTCAAACGGATGGACAAACTGAAGTTGTCAATAGAACTTTGGGATCACCTTTGCGTGCTATTCTTAAAAAGAACTTTAATTGATATTTCTATGGACTTTATTTTGCGTTCGCCTAGGACAAAGAAGGGGAGGGATTCTATTTTGTTGTTGTGGATAGATTCTCAAAGATGGCACATTTTATAGCTTGTCATAAAACCGATAATGCTTCAAACATTGCAGATTTGTTCTTTAGAGAAATCGTTAGGTTGCATTGCGTGCCTAGGACTATTGTTTCTGGTCGCGATGTTAAATTCTTGAGTTACTTTTGGAAGACTTTATGGGTTAACTTGGCACAAAATTGTTGTTTTCTACTACTTGTCATCCGTTGACTTTATGGGCTAAACTTGGCACAAAATTGTTGTTTTCTACTACTTGTCATCCTCAAACGGATAGAAAAACTGAAGTTGACAATAGAACTTTGGGAAAACCTTTGCGTGCTATTCTTAAAAAGAACTTTGATTGACATTTCTATGGACTTTATTTTGGGGTCGCCTAGGACTAAGAAGGGGAGGGATTCTATTTTTGTTGTTGTGGATAGATTCTCTAAGATGGCACATTTTATAGCTTTGTCATAAAACCGATGATGCTTCAAACATTGCGGATTTGTTCTTTAGAGAAGTCGTTAGGTTGCATGGCATGCCTAGGACTATTGTTTCTGGTCGCGATGTTAAATTATCGAGTTACTTTTGGAAGACTTTATGGGCTAAACTTGGCACAAAATTGTTGTTTTCTACTACTTGTCATCCTCAAACGGATGGACAAATTGAAGTTGTCAATATAACTTTGGGAACACTTTTGCGTGCTATTCTTAAACAGAACTTGGATTGACATTTCTATGGACTTTATTTTGGGGTCGCCTTGGACTAAGAAGGGGAGGGATTTTATTTTTGTTGTTGTGGATAGATTTTTTAAGATGGCACATTTTATAGCTTGTCATAAAACCGATGATGCTTCAAACATTGCGGATTTGTTCTTTAGAGAAGTCGTTAGGTTGTATGACATGCCTAGGACTATTGTTTCTGGTCGCGATGTTAAATTCTTTAGTTACTATTGGAAGACTTTATGGGCTAAACTTGGCACAAAATTGTTGTTTTCTACTACATGTCATCCTCAAACGGATGGACAAACTGAAGTTGTCAATAGAACTTTGGGAACACTTTTGCGTGCTATTTTTAAAAAGAACTTGGATTGACATTTCTATGGACTTTATTTTGGGGTTGCCTAGGACTAAGAAGGGGAGAGATTCTATTTTTGTTGTTGTGGATAGATTCTCTAAGATGGCACATTTTATAGCTTGTCATAAAACCGATGATGCTTCAAACATTGCGGATTTGTTCTTTAGAGAAGTCGTTAGGTTGCATGGCATGCCTAGGACTATTGATTCTGGTCGCGATGTTAAATTTTTGAGTTACTTTTGGAAGATTTTAAGGGCTAAACTTGGCACAAAATTGTTGTTTTCTACTATTTGTCATCCTCAAACGGATGGACAAACTGAAGTTGTCAATAGAACTTTGGGAACACTTTTGCGTGCTATTCTTAAAAAGAACTTGAATTGACATTTCTATGGACTTTATTTCGGGGTTGCCTAGGACTAAGAAGGGGAGGGATTCTATTTTTGTTGTTGTGGATAGGTTCTCAAAGATGGCACATTTTATAGCTTGTCATAAAACCGATGATGCTTCATACAATGCGGATTTGTTCTTTAGAGAAGTCGTTAGGTTGCATGGCATGCCTAGGACTATTGTTTCTGGTCGCGATGTTAAATTCTTTAGTTACTTTCGGAAGACTTTATGGGCTAAACTTGGCACAAAATTGTTGTTTTCTACTACTTGTCATCCTCAAACGGATGGACAAACTGAAGTTGTCAATAAAACTTTGGGAACACTTTTGCGTGCTATTCTTAAACAGAACGTGAATTGACATTTCTATGGACTTTATTTTGGGGTCGCCTAGGACTAAGAAGGGGAGGGATTCTATTTTTGTTGTTGTGGATAGATTCTCTAAGATGGCACATTTTATAGCTTGTCATAAAACCGATGATGCTTCAAACATTGCGGATTTGTTCTTTAGAGAAGTCGTTAGGTTGCATGGCATGCCTAGGACTGTTGTTTCTGGTCGCGATGTTAAATTCTTGAGTTACTTTTGGAAGACTTTATGGGCTAAACTTGGCACAAAATTGTTGTTTTCTACTACTTGTCATCCTCAAACGGATGGACAAACTGAAGTTGTCAATAGAACTCTGAGAACACTTTTGCGAGCTATTCTTAAAAAGAACTTGGATTGACATTTCTATGAACTTTATTTTGGGGTAGCCTAGGAATAAGAAGGGGAGGGATTCTATTTTTTTTTGCTGTGGATAGATTCTATAAGATGGCACATTTTATAGCTTGCCATAAAACCGATGATGCTTCAAACATTGCGGATATGTTCTTTAGAGAAGTCGTTAGGTTGCATGGCATGCCTATGACTATTGTTTCTGGTCGCTATGTTAAATTCTTGAGTTACTTTTGGAAGACTTTATGGGCTAAACTTCGCACAAAATTGTTGTTTTCTACAATTGTCATCTTCAAACGGATGGACAAACTGAAGTTGTCAATTGAACTTTGGGAACACCTTTGCGTGCTATTCTTAAAAAGAAATTTAATTGATATTTCTATGGATTTATTTTGCGTTCGCCTAGGACAAAGAAGGGGAGGGATTCTATTTTTGTTGTTGTGGATAGATTCTCTAAGATGGAACATTTTATAGCTTTTCATAAAACCGATGATGCTTCAAACATTACGGATTTGTTCTTAAGAGAAGTCATTAGGTTGCATGGCATGCCTAGGACTATTGTTTCTGGTCGCGATGTTAAATTCTGGAGTTAATTTTGGAAGACTTTATGGGCTAAACTTGGCACAAAATTGTTGTTTTCTACTACTTGTCATCCTCAAACGGATGGACAAACTGAAGTTGTCAATAGAACTTTGGGATCACCTTTGCGTGCTATTCTTAAAAAGAACTTTAATTGATATTTCTATGGACTTTATTTTGCGTTCGCCTAGGACAAAGAAGGGGAGGGATTCTATTTTTGTTGTTGTGGATAGATTCTCAAAGATGGCACATTTTATAGCTTGTCATAAAACCGATAATGCTTCAAACATTGCAGATTTGTTCTTTAGAGAAATCGTTAGGTTGCATTGCGTGCCTAGGACTATTGTTTCTGGTCGCGATGTTAAATTCTTGAGTTACTTTTGGAAGACTTTATGGGTTAACTTGGCACAAAATTGTTGTTTTCTACTACTTGTCATCCGTTGACTTTATGGGCTAAACTTGGCACAAAATTGTTGTTTTCTACTACTTGTCATCCTCAAACGGATAGAAAAACTGAAGTTGTCAATAGAACTTTGGGAAAACCTTTGCGTGCTATTCTTAAAAAGAACTTTGATTGACATTTCTATGGACTTTATTTTGGGGTCGCCTAGGACTAAGAAGGGGAGGGATTCTATTTTTGTTGTTGTGGATAGATTCTCTAAGATGGCACATTTTATAGCTTTGTCATAAAACCGATGATGCTTCAAACATTGCGGATTTGTTCTTTAGAGAAGTCGTTAGGTTGCATGGCATGCCTAGGACTATTGTTTCTGGTCGCGATGTTAAATTATCGAGTTACTTTTGGAAGACTTTATGGGCTAAACTTGGCACAAAATTGTTGTTTTCTACTACTTGTCATCCTCAAACGGATGGACAAATTGAAGTTGTCAATATAACTTTGGGAACACTTTTGCGTGCTATTCTTAAACAGAACTTGGATTGACATTTCTATGGACTTTATTTTGGGGTCGCCTTGGACTAAGAAGGGGAGGGATTCTATTTTTGTTGTTGTGGATAGATTTTTTAAGATGGCACATTTTATAGCTTGTCATAAAACCGATGATGCTTCAAACATTGCGGATTTGTTCTTTAGAGAAGTCGTTAGGTTGTATGACATGCCTAGGACTATTGTTTCTGGTCGCGATGTTAAATTCTTTAGTTACTATTGGAAGACTTTATGGGCTAAACTTGGCACAAAATTGTTGTTTTCTACTACATGTCATCCTCAAACGGATGGACAAACTGAAGTTGTCAATAGAACTTTGGGAACACTTTTGCGTGCTATTTTTAAAAAGAACTTGGATTGACATTTCTATGGACTTTATTTTGGGGTTGCCTAGGACTAAGAAGGGGAGAGATTCTATTTTTGTTGTTGTGGATAGATTCTCTAAGATGACACATTTTATAGCTTGTCATAAAACCGATGATGCTTCAAACATTGCGGATTTGTTCTTTAGAGAAGTCGTTAGGTTGCATGGCATGCCTAGGACTATTGATTCTGGTCGCGATGTTAAATTTTTGAGTTACTTTTGGAAGATTTTAAGGGCTAAACTTGGCACAAAATTGTTGTTTTCTACTATTTGTCATCCTCAAACGGATGGACAAACTGAAGTTGTCAATAGAACTTTGGGAACACTTTTGCGTGCTATTCTTAAAAAGAACTTGAATTGACATTTCTATGGACTTTATTTCGGGGTTGCCTAGGACTAAGAAGGGGAGGGATTCTATTTTTGTTGTTGTGGATAGGTTCTCAAAGATGGCACATTTTATAGCTTGTCATAAAACCGATGATGCTTCATACAATGCGGATTTGTTCTTTAGAGAAGTCGTTAGGTTGCATGGCATGCCTAGGACTATTGTTTCTGGTCGCGATGTTAAATTCTTTAGTTACTTTCGGAAGACTTTATGGGCTAAACTTGGCACAAAATTGTTGTTTTCTACTACTTGTCATCCTCAAACGGATGGACAAACTGAAGTTGTCAATAAAACTTTGGGAACACTTTTGCGTGCTATTCTTAAACAGAACGTGAATTGACATTTCTATGGACTTTATTTTGGGGTCGCCTAGGACTAAGAAGGGGAGGGATTCTATTTTTGTTGTTGTGGATAGATTCTCTAAGATGGCACATTTTATAGTTTGTCATAAAACCGATGATGCTTCAAACATTGCGGATTTGTTCTTTAGAGAAATCGTTAGGTTGCATGGCATGCCTAGGACTATTGTTTCTGGTCGCGATGTTAAATTCTTTAGTTACTTTTGGAAGACTTTATGGGCTAAACTTGGCACAAAATTGTTGTTTTCTACTACTTGACATCCTCAAACGGATGGACAAACTGAAGTTGTCAATAGAACTCTGGGAACACTTTTGCGAGCTTTTCTTAAAAAGAACTTGGATTGAAATTTCTATGGACATTATTTTGGGGTTGCCTAGGACTAAGAAGGGGAGGGATTCTGTTTTTTTTTGCTGTGGAAAGATTCTCTAAGATGGCACATTTTATAGCTTGTCATAAAACCGATGATGCTTCAAACATTGCGGATATGTTCTTTAGAGAAGTCGTTAGGTTGCATGGCATGCCTAGGACTATTGTTTCTGTTCGCGATGTTAAATTCTTGAGTTACTTTTGGAAGACTTTATGGGCTAAACTTGGCACAAAATTGTTGTTTTCTACTACTTGTCATCCTCAAACGGATAGAGAAACTGAAGTTGTCAATAAAACTTTGGGAACACTTTTGCGTGCTATTCTTAAAAAGAACTTGGATTGACATTTCTATGGACTTTATTTTGGGGTCGCCTTGGACTAAGAAGGGGAGGGATTCTATTTTTGTTGTTGTGGATAGATTCTCTAAGATGGCACATTTTATAGCTTGTCATAAAACCGATGATGCTTCAAACATGGCGGATTTGTTCTTTAGAGAAGTCGTTAGGTTGCATGGAGTGCCTAGGACTATTGTTTCTGGTCGCGATGTTAAATTCTTGAGTTACTTTTGGAAGACTTTATGGGCTAAATTTGGCACAAAATTGTTGTTTTCTACTACTTGTCATCCTCAAATGGATAGACAAACTGAAGTTGTCAATAAAACTTTGGGAACACATTTCTGTGCTATTCTTAAAAAGAACTTGGATTGACATTTCTATGGACTTTATTTTGGAGTGGCCTAGGACTAAGAAGGGGAGGGATTCTATTTTTGTTGTTGTGGATAAATTCTCTAAGATGGCACATTTTATAGCTTGTCATAAATCCGATGATGCTTCAAACATTGCGGATTTGTTCTTTAGAGAAGTCGTTAGGTTGCATGGAGTGCCTAGGACTATTGTTTCTGGTCGCGATGTTAAATTCTTGAGTTACTTTTGGAAGACTTTATGGGCTAAACTTGGCACAAAATTGTTGTTTTCTACTACTTGTCATCCTCAAACGGATGGACAAACTTAATTTGTCAATAGAACTTTGGGAACACCTTTGCATGCTATTCTTAAAAAGAACTTCGATTGACATTTCTATGAACTTTATTTTGGGGTCGCCTAAGACAAAGAAGGGGAGGGATTCTATTTTTGTTGTTGTGGATAGATTCTCTAAGATGGCACATTTTATAGCTTGTCATAAAACCGATGATGTTTCAAACATTGCAGATTTGTTCTTTAGATAAGTCGTTAGGTTGCATGGCATGCCTAGTACTATTGTTTCTGCTCGCGATGTTAAATTCTTTAGTTACTATTGGAAGACTTTATGGGCTAAACTTGGCACAAAATTGTTGTGACACCCCTGACCTCTTTAAATAAAATACGCAGCGGAATTTAAAATTTTCTTTCAAATGGAAGGAGTTTCAAAATACATTTTATAAAAGTGTTTACAAAATAACAACATGATCATTCCAATGACATAACAAAATACAAAATTTCATTAGTGTGATCATGTTACAAAATGGTACAAAATAATCATCCTTCCAATCTTCGTATGCATATGACCCCCATCCACAGTCAACGTCCCGGTCCGTCGCTCTTATCTGCATCACATGAAAATAACTGAAATGAGAATAAATCTCAGCAAGTGGAACTCTTACATAGCAATGATACATAGTATACTCTGTAAAACATGGCTTTTAAATCATAAATACCATCGACTCTGAAACATGAATAACGTAGCAATAACTGTAGCAATAGCAATAGCAATAGATAGCAAAACGATGGTATTTCTCTTTTCTATGGTTGGATTGATATCAATAGTATCTGTGACTGTGGTTGCCAATATCCCATCGATATAAATCGATAACTGTGAGGGGATAAAAGCCTATGGTCGATGATCATCTAATTGCATGCAATGCTATGGCTATGATTAATCAATCCAATAAAACATTTGAATTCTCAATAACATTTAAAGCCGTCGTTTCGCAATCTCATAATATCTCTTGTATTCCCTTTTTAACAATAGTGAGACATCAATGCCTCCAATAGATAATCATTGAAATCAATACATAACAATGGATCAATGGAAGGGAATAACACTTTGAAACCTTTAAAACACAATACATATAATATCATGTGAGCAAAAAGGATGAAATTCCACTTACAAACCAATAGAACACCTCCAACTATACTCTTGGTACACCACCTACAACAATAATCCATAAATAACACCAATATCAAGACTAAATCCAAGAGTCCATGCTAAATAATCCATAGAACCATCAAAACATCAAATCCAAAATAACCCTTAACTCGAAACCTCATTAGAATCGCACCAAAACTTACCTAAGCTTCTTTATACCACGGAGAACGATGATCTCAAGTCGGAAATCCAAATAACTCCAAGAAACAAAGATAGGAAGCAAAAGAAATGGATGAAAACCCTTGCCAATGGAGGGAAATGTCGAATGGAAGGGAAAGAAATAACATTTAAAGCCGTCGTTTCGCAATCTCATAATATCTCTTGTATTCCCTTTTTAACAATAGTGAGACATCCTTGAAAGCGGACCGGTTACGGTGGCCGGAAGCGCAACGGAAGTCAAAAATTTTAATTTCATAGCAAGAAATTCGGCCACCATGATTTATGTGCAATATTTACAAACAAACACCATACATAGGATGTTTTAGAAAATTACCTATCAACCTCTTGAGGTTGATGTATGGCACCAACTTTGTTGTAAACAACAAAGCTCTTCAAGGTTGAAGATCTACAAGCCTCCAACTTCCTTTCCTTCAAAATCAAGCCCACCACAAGCTATGTAAAACCCTTCTTGATTTGCACTAGAAAAATCAAGAGGATTTTTCAATGAGAAATCTTTTATTCTCCAACACTTGAAGAACAAAAGAGAGAAGAATTTTGGGAGAGAAAGACTAGAAAATTTCGGCCAAGACAAGGTTGGAATGAGGGAGTGAAGTCTAGACTTGGGTGTGGGAAAAGTGAAAAAGTTGATCCCCATGCCATGCATTATTTTATTAAAAAGTATTCAAAGTCTCTTCACCTCCCAAGCATGCAAACCCTAGCATGTCATGCATATATAATATGGTTTTTAACACATTAAAAACCATGGACTAAATTTTAATTATCTCAAACACATTTGAGATTAATTAAATACTACTTGAATTTATTCAAGTCCCACTAGTTAAATAATTATTTTAATTGAGCTCTACAAGACTCAATATTATTAATTCAACACTTGAATTATTTTTAATTATTTGGACTCTACTAGGTCCACTAGTGTTTAATTAATTCAACACTTGAATTAATTTAATTTAGTCCCCAATAATGTTTATGAAAATCACAATTTTTCAACTACATTATTTACTTGGCCAAATTTTAATCTTAGGAACACTTCCATAAATTAAAATTTATATTTCTCTCTTAGAAGTCATACTTCTATTTTTCTTAACGCTTATAAACACATTTATAAGCCGTTCAACACATTGAACTATTTTACTTCTCATCGGGATTTACAAAGCCAGTACTTGTGTGGCCCTCAATGGTTCATTGATACAACTAGCCGTGGGTTCACATCTCCATGTGATTCGGACTAAACATGTCCTTATACGAGCATACCCCAATTGCTCCATTCTTACTTATCAACTCCTTGATAGTAAGAACGTCAGAACTCAAGTCTGATAGTACCCAACCAATCACGTTAAACGCCTAGCAGCATCGCTTACGTGATTCCCTAGGTATCACATGATAGTGCCTGCAAGAACCATTCAATTATGGTTAGCGTACAGTACGGTCCCTTCAACTCATATATCCCGACCGATTCGACAACTATTGGTTTATCGAGAGTTGTCAATGAATCGATACTATGTGTCATGTTGTGGTTGCATCGATGGTGTAATCTATGAAACCCCTTTCATAATTACCACCATACTCTGATCAGAGATTTCAACCCACATATACATGAAAAACAATAGGATATCCATACCCGAAGGTAAGCGGTGAATCCCCGACTACAATGCATCGACTCCTATATGTTTCGCCGTAACACCCAACCTTGCCACCTAATGACCCCATAAGAGTCGGTAAACAAGTCAAAGTGAAACGCTAGCACATAGAGTCTCAATGTTGTCCCGGGTCATAAGGACTAATTCTGTACAACCATAAACCAGGACTTTTCCACTCGATAAGTGAGAACCACTTGGAAAGTCCTTTTATGGAGGGTTGTTCAGTGCACTCTACCAGGAGTACCTATCTGCATGCTCGGACATCACAATGTCCCCTACCAATGAAACATGGTACTCACATCGCAGATACTAGTCTCTAACTCGAGCGGCCTTTATCCTTCTTAGTGGCGGCTGAATCGACTAGGAACGGTTTAGAATATACAGTATTCCAAATATGAGTTTCATGATACTCATCATATGAGCATCTCATATTCTTTCTACTATTTGTATATTCAAGGACTTTATCTATGCAACTAGCATGGGTATAAAGATAAAGATGCGCCAAATTAATAAATTCAAATATTATTAAAATAAAGATTGCTTATACATAGAGTTTCATTGTGAACACTCGGCCAACACTTGGCTCGACGGGCACCTACTCTAACAATCTCCCACTTGCACTAGAGCCAACTACCCATATGCTTTCAGATCCATTGATTCGCGATGCTTGTCGAATATTGGTCCAGGTAAAGGCTTAGCCAGTGGATCAACAACATTGTCCGCGGAGCCGACTGTGTCAATCGACACTTCTCCTTTTCCCACAATCTCTCCGAGGATGTGGTACTTTCTCAATACATGTTTGGACTTCTGATGAGACCTTGGCTCCTTTGCTTGAGCTAAAGCTCCCGTGTTGTCACACAACACCGGGATAGGAGCAATTCCATTAGGAATGACGTCCAACTCTTAGACGAAATTCCTTATCCAAACAGCCTCCCTTGCTGCATCTAATGCAGCAATGTATTCGGCCTCTGTGCTGGAATCCGTAGTATTGTCTCGCTTGGAACTCTTCCAAGAGACAGCAGCACCATAGAGCATGAATACAAAACTAGAGGTTGACTTCGAGTCATCGATATCGCTTTGGAAGCTAAAGTCGGTATAGCCTTCCAATTTCAGTTCTCCACCCCATTGACCAAGAACAACTTATTGGTCCTTCTCAACTACTTGAGAATGTCTTTCACAGCTTTCCAGTGTGGAAAACCAGGGTTCGATTGATATCTTTTCACTACACATAGTGCAAACGCCACGTCAGGACGTGTAGATATCATCACATACATGATGCTACCAATTGCCGATGCATACGGAATGCGTGTCATCGCCACTATCTCTGCATCTGTCTCAAGAGACAGACTTGGATAGGGACACGCCATGACACATTGGTAGATGTCCTCTCATGGACTCATCCATCGAGAACCGCTTCACGATGGTATCAATGTATGTGGACTAGGTGAGATCAAGTCATCTTTTCGATCTATCTCTATAGATCTGTATCCCAATACAAAAGATGCTTCACCCAAGTCCTGCATCGAGAACTTGCTTTCTAACCATATCTTAGTTGATTGCAACATTCCTACATTATTCCCAATGAGTAGAATGTTATCAATATATAACACCAGGAATGTCACAACACTCCCACTGACCTTCTTATACACATAAGGTCCCTCAGGATTCATAGTAAATCAAACTCTTTGATTGTACTATCGAATCTAAGGTTCCAACTCCTTGATGCCTGCTTTAGACCATAAATAGATCTCTGAAGTTTGCATACCAAATGCTCACTTCCGACAGATGTAAACCCTTCAGGTTGAGACATGTAAATCACTTTCTTAAAATCCCCATTAAGAAAGACTGTCTTAACATCCATCTGCCATAACTCATAGTCATACCATGCAGCTATGCCAAGCAAAATCCTTATGGACTTGAACATTGCGATTTGGAAAAGGTTTCCTCAAGGTCAACTCCTTGTCTTTGAGTACATCCTTTTGCCACCAATCGCGCCTTGAAGGTCAATACCTTCCCATCCGCCCCAAGTCCCTGTGGGAACAGTTCCCTCAGGTGGATCCACAAGATCCTACACTTGGTTCGAATGCATGGAATTCAACTCAGATTCCATTGCTTCAAGCCACTTGGATGAATCGGCATCAGATAATGCTTCCTTGAAGGTCCTTGGATCACATCCATGGTTAGGCTCATCATGGCCCTCTTCAAGAAGCTGACCATACCTCATAAGTGGTCTCGAGACTTTCTCGTATCTGCTAGGAGCTTGTATCTCCTCTCTTGGCTCATCGGGTGTGGGTTCTATAATTGCGGGTTTCTCTCGAACCTCTTCGAGTTCTATCATCTCCCTTTTTCTATCCAATAGAAAATCCTTTTCCAAAAAGGTTGCATTCCTAGAAACAAACACCTTTGTTTCTTGGGGATGATAGAAATAATATCCAACTTAATTCTTTGGATATCCCACAAAGTAACATAAAATGGATCAACAGTCCAATTTTATCTCCCAGTACCTGCTTTACATTAGCAGGGCTCCCCATATTCTAAAATAAGAATATTTGGGAGGCTTACCCATCCATATCTCATATGGTGTCTGCCTTTGAATGGACATTTAATGGAATATCTTTTAATTTTAAGTTATAGAGATCGTTTTCAAGTTCTCAAGTACCAATCAAACATTCATTCATGTAAATGTTGCAAACACCTTTGCAAAATAAACAAGAATATCCATTTTTATCAGCATAGAAATGGAAACAATGTTTTTACAAAAAAATTAGGTACAAACAAAACATCTCATAAAATTAACTTAAACTATCGTTCAATAATAAGTAAACATCCTTAATAGCCTTGGCAGCAACTCTTGCTCCATTGTCCATCCTAAAGAAGGTCACACCTTCCTTAAGCTTCCTACTTCTTCCCATCACCTGTAACCCATTACAGAGATGTGAGTCACAACCGGTATCTAATACCCAAGAAGTAGAGTTAATTGAAATGTTTACTTAAATTTAGAACATACCGTTTCCAGAACACTTCTGGGCCAGATATTCCTTGCAATTTCGCTTCCAATGTCCAGGCTTCTTGCAGTGATGACAAACATCACCAGTCTTGTCAGCCTTAACTGGTCTGGCTGCCTCAACGGGATTCAGAGATTGCCTCATCAAGGGCACGTTCTTCTTGGGACGTTGGAAAGAACTCTTCTTTCCATTCCCATGTGGATCAATCTTCGTACCAGATGAAGAACCCACATAAAGAACCGACTTCTCTTTCTTGATAGTGGACTCAAAGGTAACAAGCATATTCACCAACTCCTCAAGGGTCGGTTCCATCTTGTTCATGTTGAAGTTCACCACAAAAGGATCAAATGAGCTAGGCAGCGATAACAGCAACACGTCGGTGGTCAACTCCGAAGGCAAGATCATATCCATGCCAACGAGCTTGTCCACGAGCCCGATCACCTTTAGGCCATGCTCATGGACCGAGGCCCCATCTCGCATGCGCAAAGTGATCAGCTCCTTGACGGTAGCATGCCTAAGAGGACGCGTTTGCTCTCCAAAGAGCTCCTTGAGGTGCAAATGAATGTCAGCAGCACTCTTTGCACCCTCAAAACGCCTCTGCAGCTCATCATTCATAGAAGTCAGCATATAACACCTGGCTATCAAGTCATGGTCACACCATTCCTTGTAAGCCTGCAATTCCTCAGGATTGCATTCAGTCGGAGCCTCAACAGGGGGCGACTCAGTCAGTGTATATGCTACATTTTCCGAATTCAAGACGATTTTCAGGTTTCTTAGCCAAGTGAGGTAATTAGGTCCAGTTAATATGTGTTTGTCGAGTATTATAGATATCGGATTGCGCATCGAAGACATTGTCGATTTGTACTGAAAAGTAAAAACAGATAAATGTTGATGACTATTTTAAATATTTAGTAAGATATGAAGTTTGGACTTTAACTTCATAAATTATCGCTCCCACTGTTTTGACATTTTCACTACCCTCTAGTGAAAACGGGAAAAACTTTCCTCAGTAGGTACGTAAGGTCCAATTAGCGAATTGTGATCCCGAATAATATCGGCCATCACAACTCCTAAAAGATAGTTTCCAATTGCATCGCCATGCAACCCTCTACGTATACTTTTGTCTCACGTTTGATTAGGACCCAATAATATGACGTCGTTCATCTTTACGTGTCAAGCCTAACCCATCGATATTGAACCTTAATGGACGGTCGCCATGAGTTCCCTCAATAATATGAGCCGAAATCATGGGAGTTCCACGTAGTTCACATCACCATGTCAATGGATGTCACAGCTTTCCGGCACCCAGGGCCCCCTCAATAATATGAGCCGAGCCCCGAGTACGGGTAGCGTTCATCATGCATCCATTGTCGATGGAAGACAAGGAAATTATAAACAAATTTATAATTCCCCTTTTCGGACTTGATATTAATTTTGAATCTTATTCAAAATGAGGGTTTTTAATTTTGAAAGGTCTCATCATTAATTTTATTTTAAAAGCTCGCCATGTTTGATCGTATGTTTGCCGGATTCATGCAACTTTTGTTATTATAATAATAATAACGCACATACTCATTATTTATAACATATCATGCATATATTATAAATAGAAAACAGTACAAGGATGATCAATCGCCCCAAAACTAATGGCCCGTGTGAGCCAAACACGGGCCTAGGTCCAATCCTAGGGTAAATGCAAGGGATGCAATGCAACTAAATTATTACATTAGCATCCAATATTACATGTCTTCGATCTTCATAATCATCAAGGCCACCATCTTCCAATCTTGATCTTCCACTATTCTAATATTTACAATTAAATATCCATGGCATATAGGGATACATCTCATGGGGTGGGAACGGGCCATAAACCAAGCCCACTTTAAATTGATAATTATTACAATCATACAACACAAATATCCTAGCATACACCTAGCAAATTGGGCTTGGGCTTTTGATCATCCTTCATGCATAATATCACATATCATACACCATCAATTAATTATCACAATAATTAATTGATCCAATATTATATATCTTGATCCAATCACTAACCGCCACAATTATAAATTAAATTAACAAAGTATACAAACACCTTTGTCTACTTTCAAATTAATTTATTTATAATCGAATTTCTTGTAAATCACAATTTACTATAAATAATTAAAGTCCTACTTCAATTATTTATTTTATGAGAAAATATGTGCAACAATTGTAAATTTAAACTTAAGGGCCCAAAAACCATTTTTCACCAAAAATATTTTGGCCCATTTAAATTTCACAAATTATGTTGGCCATCCAATGGCCCAACATCTCAAGGCCCATGACACTAAGATTATCCAAAACACTTTTGAAACCCTAGTCGTCATTGTCGTCGCCGGAGCTCCGTCGCCGGATTCCGGCAACAAAAAAATTTTTTTTTATTTTAAAAGCAGTATTTCGGGCAGCCCCTTGGGCTGCCCCTCGGCTGCCCGAAATTTTCGGGCAGCCCCTTCGGGCAGCCCTCGGCAGCCCCGGAAAAACATTTTTTTTTTTTTTTGTTTCTAAAATTTCGGTCCTTGCATTTTGTTGCACCAAAAAAATCTCAAACGGTTAGAAATTGATCTCAACATAATATTATGCAAATATTACACAAAAAACCGTAACCATAGCTCGGATACCACTTGAAAGCGGACCGGTTACGGTGGCCGGAAGCGCAACGGAAGTCAAAAATTTTAATTTCATAGCAAGAAATTCGGCCACCATGATTTATGTGCAATATTTACAAACAAACACCATACATAGGATGTTTTAGAAAATTACCTATCAACCTCTTGAGGTTGATGTATGGCACCAACTTTGTTGTAAACAACAAAGCTCTTCAAGGTTGAAGATCTACAAGCCTCCAACTTCCTTTCCTTCAAAATCAAGCCCACCACAAGCTATGTAAAACCCCTCTTGATTTGCACTAGAAAAATCAAGAGGATTTTTCAATGAGAAATCTTTTATTCTCCAACACTTGAAGAACAAAAGAGAGAAGAATTTTGGGAGAGAAAGACTAGAAAATTTCGGCCAAGACAAGGTTGGAATGAGGGAGTGAAGTCTAGACTTGGGTGTGGGAAAAGTGAAAAAGTTGATCCCCATGCCATGCATTATTTTATTAAAAAGTATTCAAAGTCTCTTCACCTCCCAAGCATGCAAACCCTAGCATGTCATGCATATATAATATGGTTTTTAACACATTAAAAACCATGGACTAAATTTTAATTATCTCAAACACATTTGAGATTAATTAAATACTACTTGAATTTATTCAAGTCCCACTAGTTAAATAATTATTTTAATTGAGCTCTACAAGACTCAATATTATTAATTCAACACTTGAATTATTTTTAATTATTTGGACTCTACTAGGTCCACTAGTGTTTAATTAATTCAACACTTGAATTAATTTAATTTAGTCCCCAATAATGTTTATGAAAATCACAATTTTTCAACTACATTATTTACTTGGCCAAATTTTAATCTTAGGAACACTTCCATAAATTAAAATTTATATTTCTCTCTTAGAAGTCATACTTCTATTTTTCTTAACGCTTATAAAAACATTTATAAGCCGTTCAACACATTGAACTATTTTACTTCTCATCGGGATTTACAAAGCCAGTACTTGTGTGGCCCTCAATGGTTCATTGATACAACTAGCCGTGGGTTCACATCTCCATGTGATTCGGACTAAACATGTCCTTATACGAGCATACCCCAATTGCTTCATTCTTACTTATCAACTCCTTGATAGTAAGAACGTCAGAACTCAAGTCTGATAGTACCCAACCAATCACGTTAAACGCCTAGCAGCATCGCTTACGTGATTCCCTAGGTATCACATGATAGTGCCTGCAAGAACCATTCAATTATGGTTAGCGTACAGTACGGTCCCTTCAACTCATATATCCCGACCGATTCGACAACTATTGGTTTATCGAGAGTTGTCAATGAATCGATACTATGTGTCATGTTGTGGTTGCATCGATGGTGTAATCTATGAAACCCCTTTCATAATTACCACCATACTCTGATCAGAGATTTCAACCCACATATACATGAAAAACACATAGGATATCCATACCCGAAGGTAAGCGGTGAATCCCCGACTACAATGCATCGACTCCTATATGTTTCGCCGTAACACCCAACCTTGCCACCTAATGACCCCATAAGAGTCGGTAAACAAGTCAAAGTGAAACGCTAGCACATAGAGTCTCAATGTTGTCCCGGGTCATAAGGACTAATTCTGTACAACCATAAACCAGGACTTTTCCACTCGATAAGTGAGAACCACTTGGAAAGTCTTTTTATGGAGGGTTGTTCAGTGCACTCTACCAGGAGCACCTATCTGCATGCTCGGACATCACAATGTCCCCTACCAATGAAACATGGTACTCACATCGCAGATACTAGTCTCTAACTCGAGCGGCCTTTATCCTTCTTAGTGGCGGCTGAATCGACTAGGAACGGTTTAGAATATACAGTATTCCAAATATGAGTTTCATGATACTCATCATATGAGCATCTCATATTCTTTCTACTATTTTTATATTCAAGGACTTTATCTATGCAACTAGCATGGGTATAAAGATAAAGATGCGCCAAATTAATAAATTCAAATATTATTAAAATAAAGATTGCTTATACATAGAGTTTCATTGTGAACACTCGGCCAACACTTGGCTCGACGGGCACCTACTCTAACAATCAATGCCTCCAATAGATAATCAATGAAATCAATACATAACAATGGATCAATGGAAGGGAATAACACTTTGAAACCTTTAAAACACAATACATATAATATCATGTGAGCAAAAAGGATGAAATTCCACTTACAAACCAATAGAACACCTCCAACTATACTCTTGGTACACCACCTACAACAATAATCCATAAATAACACCAATATCAAGACTAAATCCAAGAGTCCATGCTAAATAATCCATAGAACCATCAAAACATCAAATCCAAAATAACCCTTAACTCGAAACCTCATTAGAATCGCACCAAAAACTTACCTAAGCTTCCTTATACCACGGAGAACGATGATCTCAAGTCGGAAATCCAAATAACTCCAAGAAACAAAGATAGAAAGCAAAAGAAATGGATGAAAACCCTTGCCAATGGAGGGAAATCTCGAATGGAAGGGAAAGAAATGGATAAGGTATGGCCAACAACTCCCAAAAAGTAGCTAAATATCTCGCCCATACTTACACCGCGGGTGCGGTGCTACAAATACCGCGGGTGCAGTCTCACCGCGGGTGCGGTCCTTGCACTGCCGCGGGTGCGGTGATGCCACGGCCCTCCAAATCCAAAATCATGAATAGTACACCGCGGGGGCACTCATCTAAGAGCGCGGGTGCACTCTACTCACGGCAATGAACAGTAACAAAACAACTAAAATCGATTCGAAACGCTTAAACGAACAATCAACACCAACTAACACCTCAAATAAATAATAACCAATAATACTATAGCCCAAAACACAACTATAATCATCTAATCACATAACCCAATTAACACAATAAAGCTTAAACCGTACCGTACACCGGGCTCGGCTATTACAATACTAGCTCAATTGGTACAAGATATGTTGCCAAGTACCTTATATCCAGGGAGGTCTTGGGTTCCATTCTTGGAAGGCACAAACTATAGCCTGGACTATAGAAGTTCTATGAGTAACCCGTACGACGCCTATGGAAAGCCCGTGAGGGAAAAGGCCCCATAGAGGGAGCCCAAGATCGGGATAGCCTTGGGTCGATTGGGGCAGTGGGCCGTATGGGCGGTCCACTGGGCCTGTAATGGGTCGTTACAATAAAAGGCGCTAGCTCAATTGGTACCAAGTCTCTTTGAACAATGTACTTAAGCCAGGAGGTCATGGGTTCGAGACTTGGGGAGGTATCACTCCACCAACCTGGTGTGGAGAGTCCTATGAGTAACCCATACGACGCCTATGGAAAGCCCGTGAGTGACACCACAGGGTGGGCAAGCCCACTGGGCCTACGGGCCAAGTCACAAGATCGGGATAGCCTTGGGTCGATTGGGGCAGTGGGCCGTATGGGCGGTCCACTGGGCCTGTAATGGGTCGTTACAATTGTTGTTTTCTACTACTTGTCATCCTCAAACGGATGGACAAACTGAAGTTGTCAATAGAACTTTGGGAACACTTTTGCGTGCTATTCTTAAAAAGAACTTGGATTGACATTTCTATGGACTTTATTTTGGGGTTTCCTAGGACTAAGAAGGGGAGGGATTCTATTTTTGTTGTTGTGGATAGATTCTCTAAGATGGCACATTTTTTAGCTTGTCATAAAACCGATGATGCTTCAAACATTGCGGATATGTTCTTTAGAGAAGTCGTTAGGTTGCATGGAGTGCCTAGGACTATTGTTTCTGATAGCGATGTTAAATTCTTTAGTTACTATTGGAAGACTTTATGGGCTAAACTTGGCACAAAATTGTTGTTTTCTACTACTTGTCATCCTCAAACGGATGGACAAACTGAAGTTGTCAATAGAACTTTGGGAACACTTTTGCGTGCTATTTTTAAAAAGAACTTGGATTGACATTTCTATGGACTTTATTTTGGGGTTGCCTAGGACTAAGAAGGGGAGAGATTCTATTTTTGTTGTTGTGGATAGATTCTCTAAGATGCCACATTTTATAGCTTGTCATAAACCGATGATGCTTCAAACATTGCGGATTTGTTCTTTAGAGAAGTCGTTAGGTTGCATGGCATGCCTAGGACTATTGATTCTGGTCGCGATGTTAAATTTTTGAGTTACTTTTGGAAGATTTTAAGGGCTAAACTTGGCACAAAATTGTTGTTTTCTACTATTTGTCATCCTCAAACGGATGGACAAACTGAAGTTGTCAATAGAACTTTGGAAACACTTTTGCGTGCTATTCTTAAAAAGAACTTGAATTGACATTTCTATGGACTTTATTTCGGGGTTGCCTAGGACTAAGAAGGGGAGGGATTCTATTTTTGTTGTTGTGGATAGATTCTCAAAGATGGCACATTTTATAGCTTGTCATAAAACCGATGATGCTTCATACAATGCGGATTTGTTCTTTAGAGAAGTCGTTAGGTTGCATGGCATGCCTAGGACTATTGTTTCTGGTCGCGATGTTAAATTCTTTAGTTACTTTTGGAAGACTTTATGGGCTAAACTTGGCACAAAATTGTTGTTTTCTACTACTTGTCATCCTCAAACGGATGGACAAACTGAAGTTGTCAATAAAACTTTTGGAACACTTTTGCGTGCTATTCTTAAACAGAACTTGAATTGACATTTCTATGGACTTTATTTTGGGGTCGCCCAGGACTAAGAAGGGGAGGGATTCTATTTTTGTTGTTGTGGATAGATTCTCTAAGATGGCACATTTTATAGTTTGTCATAAAACCGATGATGCTTCAAACATTGCGGATTTGTTCTTTAGAGAAGTCGTTAGGTTGCATGGCATGCCTAGGACTATTGTTTCTGGTCGCGATGTTAAATTCTTTAGTTACTTTTGGAAGACTTTATGGGCTAAACTTGGCACAAAATTGTTGTTTTCTACTACTTGTCATCCTCAAACGGATGGACAAACTGAAGTTGTCAATAGAACTCTGGGAACACTTTTGCGAGCTTTTCTTAAAAGAACTTGGATTGACATTTCTATGGACATTATTTTGGGGTTGCCTAGGACTAAGAAGGGGAGGGATTCTGTTTTTTTTGGCTGTGGAAAGATTCTCTAAGATGGCACATTTTATAGCTTGTCATAAAACCGATGATGCTTCAAACATTGCGGATATGTTCTTTAGAGAAGTCGTTAGGTTGCATGGCATGCCTAGGACTACTGTTTCTGGTCGCGATGTTAAATTCTTGAGTTACTTTTGGAAGACTTTATGGGCTAAACTTGGCACAAAATTGTTGTTTTCTACTACTTGTCATCCTCAAACGGATAGACAAACTGAAGTTGTCAATAAAACTTTGGGAACACTTTTGCGTGCTATTCTTAAAAAGAACTTGGATTGACATTTCTATGGACTTTATTTTGGGGTCGCCTTGGACTAAGAAGGGGAGGGATTCTATTTTTGTTGTTGTGGATAGATTCTCTAAGATGGCACATTTTATAGCTTGTCATAAAATCGATGATGCTTCAAACATGACGGAATTGTTCTTTAGAGAAGTCGTTAGGTTGCATGGAGTGCCTAGGACTATTGTTTCTGGTCGCGATGTTAAATTCTTGAGTTACTTTTGGAAGACTTTATGGGCTAAACTTGGCACAAAATTGTTGTTTTCTACTACTTGTCATCCTCAAACGGATAGACAAACTGAAGTTGTCAATAAAACTTTGGGAACAGATTTCTGTGCTATTCTTAAAAAGAACTTGGATTGACATTTCTATGGACTTTATTTTGGGGTGGCCTAGGACTAATAAGGGGAGGGATTCTATTTTTGTTGTTGTGGATAGATTCTCTAAGATGGCACATTTTATAGCTTGTCATAAAACCGATGATGCTTCAAACATTGCGGATTTGTTCTTTAGAGAAGTCGTTAGGTTGCATGGAGTGCCTAGGACTATTGTTTCTGGTCGCGATGTTAAATTCTTGAGTTACTTTTGGAAGACTTTATGGGCTAAACTTGGCACAAAATTGTTGTTTTCTACTACTTGTTGTCCTCAAACGGATGGACAAACTTAATTTGTCAATAGAACTTTGGGAACACCTTTGCGTGCTATTCTTAAAAAGAACTTCGATTGACATTTCTATGAACTTTATTTTGGGGTCGCCTAAGACAAAGAAGGGGAGGGATACTATTTTTGTTGTTGTGGATAGATTCTCTAAGATGGCACATTTTATAGCTTGTCATAAAACCGATGATGTTTCAAACATTGCAGATTTGTTCTTTAGATAAGTCGTTAGGTTGCATGGCATGCCTAGTACTATTGTTTCTGCTCGCGATGTTAAATTCTTTAGTTACTATTGGAAGACTTTATGGGCTAAACTTGGCACAAAATTGTTGTTTTCTACTACTTGTCATCCTCAAACGGATGGACAAACTGAAGTTGTCAATAGAACTTTGGGAACACTTTTGCGTGCTATTCTTAAAAAGAACTTGGATTGACATTTCTATGGACTTTATTTTGGGGTTTCCTAGGACTAAGAAGGGGAGGGATTCTATTTTTGTTGTTGTGGATAGATTCTCTAAGATGGCACATTTTATAGCTTGTCATAAAACCGATGATGCTTCAAACATTGCGGATATGTTCTTTAGAGAAGTCGTTAGGTTGCATGGCGTGCCTAGGACTATTGTTTCTGATCGCGATGTTAAATTCTTGAGTTACTTTTGGAAGACTTTATGGGCTAAACTTGGCACAAAATTGTTGCTTTCTACTACTTGTCATCCTCAAACGGATGGACAAACTTAAGTTGTCAATAGAAGTTTGGGAACACCTTTGCGTGCTATTCTTAAAAAGAATTTCGATTGACATTTCTATGAACTTTATTTTGGGTTCGCCTAAGACAAAGAAGGGGAGGGATTCTATTTTTGTTGTTGTGGATAGATTCTCTAAGATGGCACATTTTATAGCTTGTCATAAAACCGATGATGCTTCAAACATTGCAGATTTGTTCTTTAGAGAAGTCGTTAGGTTGCATGGCTTGCCTAGGACTATTGTTTCTGATCGCGATGTTAAATTCTTGAGTTACTTTTGGAAGACTTTATGGGCTAAACTTGGCACAAAATTGTTGTTTTCTACTACTTGTCATCCTCAAACGGATGGACAAACTTAAGTTGTCAATAGAACTTTGGGAACACCTTTGCGTGCTATTCTTAAAAAGAACTTCGATTGACATTTCTATGAACTTTATTTTGGGGTCGCTTAAGACAAAGAAGGGGAGGGATTCTATTTTTGTTGTTGTGGATAGATTCTCTAAGATGGCACATTTTATAGCTTGTCATAGAACCGATGATGCTTCAAACATTGCGGATTTGTTCTTTAGAGAAGTCGTTAGGTTGCATGGCATGCCTAGGACTATTGATTCTGGTCGCGATGTTAAATTTTTGAGTTACTTTTGGAAGATTTTAAGGGCTAAACTTGGCACAAAATTGTTGTTTTCTACTATTTGTCATCCTCAAACGGATGGACAAACTGAAGTTGTCAATAGAACTTTGGGAACACTTTTGCGTGCTATTCTTAAAAAGAACTTGAATTGACATTTCTATGGACTTTATTTCGGGGTTGCCTAGGACTAAGAAGGGGAGGGATTCTATTTTTGTTGTTGTGGATAGATTCTCAAAGATGGCACATTTTATAGCTTGTCAAAAAACCGATGATGCTTTATACAATGCGGATTTGTTCTTTAGAGAAGTCGTTAGGTTGCATGGCATGCCTAGGACTATTGTTTCTGGTCACGATGTTAAATTCTTTAGTTACTTTTGGAAGACTTTATGGGCTAAACTTTGCACAAAATTGTTGTTTTCTACTACTTGTCATTCTCAAACGGATGGACAAACTGAAGTTGTCAATAAAACTTTGGGAACACTTTTGCGTGCTATTCTTAAACAGAACTTGAATTGACATTTCTATGGACTTTATTTTGGGGTCGCCTAGGACTAAGAAGGGGAGGGATTCTATTTTTGTTGTTGTGGATAGATTCTCTAAGATGGCACATTTTATAGTTTGTCATAAAACCGATGATGCTTCAAACATTGCGGATTTGTTCTTTAGAGAAGTCGTTAGGTTGCATGGCATGCCTAGGACTATTGTTTCTGGTCGCGATGTTAAATTCTTTAGTTACTTTTGGAAGACTTTATGGGCTAAACTTGGCACAAAATTGTTGTTTTCTACTACTTGTCATCCTCAAACGGATGGACAAACTGAAGTTGTCAATAGAACTCTGGGAACACTTTTGCGAGCTTTTCTTAAAAAGAACTTGGATTGACATTTCTATGGACATTATTTTGGGGTTGCCTAGGACTAAGAAGGGGAGGGATTCTGTTTTTTTTTGCTGTGGAAAGATTCTCTAAGATGGCACATTTTATAGCTTGTCATAAAACCGATGATGCTTCAAACATTGTGGATATGTTCTTTAGAGAAGTCGTTAGGTTGCATGGCATGCCTAGGACTATTGTTTCTGGTCGCGATGTTAAATTCTTGAGTTACTTTTGGAAGACTTTATGGGCTAAACTTGGCACAAAATTGTTGTTTTCTACTACTTGTCATCCTCAAACGGATAGACAAACTGAAGTTGTCAATAAAACTTTGGGAACACTTTTGCGTGCTATTCTTAAAAAGAACTTGGATTGACATTTCTATGGACTAAGAAGGGGAGGGATTCTATTTTTGTTGTTGTGGATAGATTCTCTAAGATGGCACATTTTATAGCTTGTCATAAAACCGATGATGCTTCAAACATGGCGGATTTGTTCTTTAGAGAAGTCGTTAGGTTGCATGGAGTGCCTAGGACTATTGTTTCTGGTCGCGATGTTAAATTCTTGAGTTACTTTTGGAAGACTTTATGGGCTAAACTTGGCACAAAATTGTTGTTTTCTACTACTTGTCATCCTCAAACGGATAGACAAACTGAAGTTGTCAATAAAACTTTGGGAACACATTTCTGTGCTATTCTTAAAAAGAACTTGGATTGACATTTCTAGGGACTTTATTTTGGGGTGGCCTAGGACTAAGAAGGGGAGGGATTCTATTTTTGTTGTTGTGGATAGATTCTCTAAGATGACACATTTTATAGCTTGTCATAAAACCGATGATGCTTCAAACATTGCGGATTTGTTCTTTAGAGAAGTCGTTAGGTTGCATGGAGTGCCTAGGACTATTGTTTCTGGTCGCGATGTTAAATTCTTGAGTTACTTTTGGAAGACTTTATGGGCTAAACTTGGCACAAAATTGTTGTTTTCTACTACTTGTCATCCTCAAACGGATGGACAAACTTAATTTGTCAATAGAACTTTGGGAACACCTTTGCGTGCTATTCTTAAAAAGAACTTCGATTGACATTTCTATGAACTTTATTTTTGAAAGCGGACCGGTTACGGTGGCCGGAAGCGCAACGGAAGCAAAAATTTTTCGAATTTTTAATCAAATTTTCGGCCACCCCAAGAAATTGTGCAATATTTACTAAAACAACATACATAGGATGTAAGAGAGATTACCTATCAATCTTTAAGGGTCCGCTTGGTTCGTAGGATGTGATAGTTGAATGATTAATAATTTGATTGATAAGTGTTTGATATGATAAGATATTTAATTTCAGAGTTATGTAATATCACGTGTGGTGTGAAATTAATAGTATTGATAAAGTCATGATAAGTGTGCTAAAGACCAAAATACCCTTGATGTTACTATTTATTTTATTTTGTTATATCGTTTTTAGTCCCCCAACCTACGGCTTGTTCTCTCAAAAATCAGACCCCAATTGGAAACCCTCTTCCTTTCGGTCGTACGTGAAGATTTTAAAGATGAGTTCAGAACCGTCAAAGATGTGAACCGAAAGGCAACAGAAAGCTAGAGCACCTCCTTGTGAGTTCAAATTTTCTCTCTTGCAGGTGAGATTTGAACTTAATTTCACCAACGTCGTTCGATCCGTTGTTATAAAGCAACATTTACGGCGCAAGAAAGAAAGCCAACCAAGTAACGTATTTCAGCCCCTTAAATAGTTGCACAACAGCCCAAGAAAGAAAGCCAACCAATTTCTACTGCAATGTAAGACGACCTCCAATTTTGTGGTTTCTTGTAAAAAAAAAAAAAATCTTCGCACAGCAAAAGAAACACACCGAACAACCGACTATTGTAAAAAAAAATCAGTTTATACAATAGATATGCAGATGAAAGCGTTAACAAAGAAAAATAAATTTTTCATACATCTACGGCGCAAGGCATTATGCAAGAGTTTTGACATCGGTAATTACGCATAGCTTCGCAGCAGAATTGTATCAAATTTTACCTTCAAGAAACCTTCGGATTACTTCATATCTGTGCTGGAAATGGGGATTTGGTTGTTCCATCTCGATTTCGAAAATCTTCAGCACAGGACAAAGGCAACACTGTACGTAAGAATTTCGGACATTGATGTAGAGAAGACCACTTGCAAGTTGGATAATTATTACAAGCAGGGGTATTTTGGTGATAATAAATTTTGGGGTACCCGGATTATTTCTATCATTCTACGATTCATGGATTTAGTTTCCCACGGCAACAGTACAATTGTCAAACATCTAATCAATCTCATATCCGTAAAATTATAGCAAACAAAGTGTTACTAATCAATCCAACATTTGTCCTACATACCAAACTGGCCCTAAAAGATTGATTGTATGGCTCCAACTTTGTTGTCAAACAACAAAGCTCTTCAAGGCATGAAGATCTACAAGCTCCACCTCCCTTTTCCTTCAAAAATCAAGCCCACCACTTGCAAGGTAAACCCCTTCTAGTTTTGCACTAGAAAAACTAGAAGATTTTTCAAAAAGAAGTGTGTTTTCTTCAACAAATTGAAGAACACAAAAATGGAGAAAAATGGAGAGAATTATTTTGGGAGAGTTCGGCCATCATGCTTGGAGGAGGGAGGAGAATAATTTTAATTCCATGTCTTGGTGTTGCAAAAAGCAAAAGTGAAAAGTAGCATGCCATGCCATTATTTTATTCAAAAGTAATCTCCAACCCTTCACCTCCCATGCATGCATACAATATAGTTTTTAATCAAATTAAAAACTTTGGACTAAATTTAATTATCTCAAACATATTTGAGACTAATTAAACATTACTTGAATTTACCCAAGTCCCACTAGTTAAATAATTATTTTAATTGAGCTCTACAAGACTCAATATTATTTAATTAATCCAACACTTGAATTAATTTAATCATTTGGGCTCTAAAAGGCCCACTAGTGTTTGATTAATTCAACACTTGAATTAATTTAATTTAGTCCATTATAATGTTTATGAAAATCACAATTTTCAAATACATTATTCTCTTGGCCAAATTTTAATTTAGGAACACTTCCATAAATCAAAATTTACATTTCTCTCATAGAAGTCACACTTCTATTTTTCTTTGCACTTATAAACTCATTTATAAGTCGTTCAACACATTGAACTATTTTCTCCTTTATAGAAGTCATACTTCTAATTTTCCTTACGCTTATAAACTCCTTTATAAGCCGTTCAACACATTGAACTATTTTTACTTCTCATCGGGATTTACAAAGCTAGTACTTGTGTGGCCCTCAATGGTTCATTGATACAACTAGCCGTGGGTCCACATCTCCATGTGATTCGGACTAAACATGTCCTTATTCGAGCATACCCCAATTGCTCCATTCTTACTTATCAACTCCTTGATAGTAAGAACGTCATAACTCAAGTCTGATAGTACCCAACCAATCACGTTAAACGCCTAGCAGCATCGCTTACGTGATTCCCTAGGTATCACATGATAGTGCCTGCAAGAACCATTCAATTATGGTTAGCGTACAGTACGGTCCCTTCAACTCATATATCCCGATCGATTCGACAACCATTGGTTTATCGAGAGTTGTCAATGAATCGATACTATGTGTCATGTTGTAGTTGCATCGATGGTGTAATCTATGAAACCCCTTTCATAATTACAACCATACTCTGGCCAGAGATTTCGATCTACATACACATGATAACACATAGGATATCCATACCCGAAGGTAAGCGGTGAATCCCCGACTACAATGCATCGACTCCTATGTGTTTCGACAGAACACCCAACCTTGCCACCTGATGACCCCATGAGAGTCGGTAAACAAGTCAAAGTGTAATTCTAGCACATAGAGTCTCAATGTTGTCCCGGGTCATAAGGACTAATTCTGTACAACCATAAACCAGGACTTTTCCACTCGATAAGTGAGAACCACTTGGAAAGTCCTTTTATGGAGGGTTGTTCAGTGCACTCTACAAGGAGCACCTATCTGCATGTTCGGACATCACAATGTCCCCTACCAATGAAACATGGTACTCACATCGCAGATACTAGTCTCTAACTCGAGCGGCCTATATCCTTCTTAGTGGCGGCTGAATCGACTAGGAACCGTTTAGAATATACAGTATTACAAATATGAGTTTCATGATACTCATCATATGAGCATCTCATATTCTTTCTACTATTTGTATATTCAAGGGCTTTATCTATGCAGCTAGCATGGGTATACAGATAAAGATTCGCCAAAATAATAATTTCAAATATTATTAAAATAAAGACTGCTTATTCATAGAGTTTCATTGTGAACACTCGGCCAACACTTGGCTCGACGGGCACCTACTCTAACAATCTCCCACTTGCACTAGAGCCAACTACCCATATGCTTAAAACCCATTGATTCGCGATGCTTGTCGAACAATGGTCCAGGTAAAGGCTTAGCTAGTGGATCAACAACATAATCTGCGGAGCCGACTTTGTCAATAGACACTACTCTTCTTTCCACAATCTCTCCGAGGATGTGGTACTTTCTCAATACTAGTTTGGATTTCTGATGAGACCTTGGCTCCTTTGCTTGAGCTATAGCTCCCGTGTTGTCACACAACACCGGGATAGGAGCAATTCCATTAGGAATGACGTCCAACTCTTGGACGAAATTCCTTATCCAAACAGCCTCTCTTGCTGCATCTGATGCAGCAATGTATTCGGCCTCTGTGCTGGAATCCGTATTATTGTCTTGCTTGGAACTCTTCCAAGAGACAGCAGCACCGTTGAGCATGAATACAAAACTAGAGGTTGACTTCGAGTTATCGATATCGCTTTGGAAGCTAGAGTCGGTATAGCCTTCCAATTTCAGTTCTCTACCCCCATAGACCAAGAACAACTTATTGGTCCTTCTCAACAACTTGAGGATGTCTTTCACAGCTTTCTAGTTGTGGAAGACCGGGGTTCGATTGATATCTTTTCACTACACATAGTGAAAACGCCACGTCAGGACGTGTAGATATCATCCCATACATGATGTTACCAATTGCCGAAGCATACGGAATGCGTGTCATCGTCACTATCTCTGCATCAGTCTCAGGAGACAGACTTGGATAGGGACACGCCATGACACATTGGTAGATGTCCTCTCAAGGACGCATCCATCGAGAACCGCTTCACGATGGTATCATGTATGTGGAATGGGTGAGACCAAGCCATCTTTTCGATCTATCTCAATAGATCTGTATCCCAATACAAAAGATGCTTCACCCAAGTCCTTCATCGAGAACTTACTCGCTAACCATATCTTTGTTGATTGCAACATTCCTACATCATTCCCAATGAGTAGAATGTTATCAAAATATAACACCAGGAATGTCACAACACTCCCACTGACCTTCTTATACACATAGGGTCCCTCATGATTCTTAGTAAATCAAACTATTTGATTGTACTGTCGAATCTGAGGTTCCAACTCCTTGATGCCTGCTTTAGATCATAAATGGATCTCTGAAGTTTACATACCATATGCTCACTTCCGATAGATGTAAACCCTTCAGGTTGAGACATGTAAATCACTTTCTTAAAATCCCCATTAAGAAAGACTGTCTTAACATCCATCTGCCATATCTCATAGTCATACCATGCAGCTATGGCTAGCAAAATCCTTATGGACTTGAACATTACGACTGGGAAAAGGTTTCCTCAAAGTCAACTCCTTGTCTTTGAGTACATCCTTTTGCCACCAATCGCGCCTTGAAAGTCAATACCTTCCCATCCGCCCCAAGTCCCTATGGGAACAGTTCCCTCAGGTGGATCCACAAGATCCTACACTTGGTTCGAATGCATGGAATTCATCTCAGATTCCATTGCTTCAAGCCGCTTGGATGAATCGGCATCCGATAACGCTTGTCATAAAGCCGATGATGCTTCAAACATTGCAGATTTGTTCTTTAGAGAAGTCGTTAGGTTGCATGGCATGCCTAGGACTATTGTTTCTGGTCGCGATGTTAAATTCTTTAGTTACTATTGGAAGAATTTATGGGCTAAACTTGGCACAAAATTGTTGTTTTCTACTACTTGTCATCCTGAAACGGATGGACAAACTGAAGTTGTCAATAGAACTTTTGTAATAGCCGATCCCGGTGTACGGTACGATTTAAGTTTCGTTTGTTATTTGAGTTATTTGATTAGAGGTTTAGAGTTGTGTTTATGGGCTATAGTATGTTTAGTATATTGTTCTTGAGGTGTTAGTTGTTGTTGGTTGTTCGTTTCAGAGTTCCGATCGATTTTAGTTGCATGGGAATAGTGCTTGGCCGTGGCTTGAGTGCACCCGCGCTCTTAACTGGAGTGCCCCCGCGGTGTACTGTGCAGTTTTTGTGTTGGAGGGACGTTGTAGTGACCCGTTCCAGAATCACCTACTAATGAAGAACTAAGCATGCAATTAACTTAATTAATAATAATCAGAGATAACAGCAGAAAACTGACACCAAACGATAGTTATACAACCCAATCGAAAATCCAGAACAACTCAACTAAACTGAAATATACGGTACAACCATATCGAAACGAAAAGATACCGAAGAACTAAACCAACCAGCTACTCAACGTCCTCCTCCTCCTCCTCCTGAGCTGTCCAACCTGAGGCCTGCCCCGTGGGAATGGGGTGTCCAAGATAAACAAAAACCGAGGACGTGAGCGATAAGAACGCCCAGTACAAAAGCATGAGTATACAAACCTATATGAAATGCACATGCTATGATATGATACCAGGGTAGTCAAGAAACAGGAGTAACAAAGGATCTCAAAATGCTCAGTCTAGAGGCGCCAAGTGGATAGTGCCGCGCGGTACTCCTCTGGGTCACTGCATCCACTACAAGAACAGACGTGGACCTAAAATGTCCCGGATCACCGAAGCCCTCCCGACCCGTCGGCCACTGTGTACTCTCGGTGTCCATGCGTCCACAAGACAAGACAGGGCTGAGCGGCCCCACAAGATATAGCTTATCTCGAAAGAGATACAGCTCAACAGTAAAGGCTATCTCGAAGGAGATACGGCTCAACATGAAATGCAACATGCATCATAAAACGTGACATAATAGCATGCATCATATGACATATATCAATGCACCACATAATCATGCAACACATATAAGGATGTATACTCGACCAGGATATCTCGGATAGTACTTTCGTACCTCTATCACAGCAAGCCTAGCCTTACGCAACACCGCTAATCAGGTCTAGAACAAGCCTACGCATCAAAAGCATACCCAATGAACAATACTACCATGCTCAACTAGCAAAACCAGTACTACCAAAGGTTTAGGGTTTACCTTCGGCCGTCGACAGCCCTTTGATGTCGATTGCCTCGTAACTCAGGCGTCGCTACACTACCAATCCTGGCAGCTCTTGGCTATCGCTCGACCGACAACTAACCCTAGAAACCTTCCAAACCTCTCAAAATGAGACACAACTTCAAGAACTTGCCATCCAAAATGAGGAATTCCGAGCACTATTTATAGGCTATGTTCGGATCCACCGAAACCACTTCGGAACGTCCGAACTCCTACGTGTCCATCAGTTCTTGACACCTCACGATCGGATCCACCGAACCTACACTTCGGAACGTCCGAACTCCCACGTGTCCATCGGCTCTTGACACCTCATGATCGGATCCACCGAACCCACTTCGGATCGTCCGAACACTTCGGTGCTACCGAACCATCTTCGGTCCGTCCGATCATGACCATGGTCAAAATTACACATTAAACCTTCTTAATCACCATTAATCCGTTAATTACCCAATTTGGAATTCGGGCTACTACAGACGTAGCATCACCGCACCCGCGGTGATGCAGTGACCGCGCCCGCGGTGTGTAGCGCACCCGCGGTGCTTGAAGTGCCGCACCCGCGGTGTCTGTGGTTCAGGAATTTTGTGGACTGCCGAAAGCTCAGCGCACCCGCGGCCTTTGTGTTGGCGCACCCGCGGTGATGAACAGTAGAGGTATGGTCGAGATTTATAGTACCTTTTTGATGGATTTGACTTCATTCTTTCCTCTTTTCATTTCGAAATCCTCTCATTTCTAGGGTTTTTAGTCATTTCTTTCCTTTCCTATCTTCGATTCAGGCGTTTGTTTGGAATTTCGACTTGAGATCGACGTTCTCCTTGGTGCTAGGAAGCTTGGGTAAGCTTTTGATGCGATTCTGTTAAGGTTGTAAATTAAGAGTTGTTTAGGTTGGTTGTTTATGTGGATTTATGGATTATTTAGCTTGTAATCTTGGATATTTAGTTGATATTGGTGTTATTTGTGGATTATTTGTTGTAGGTGGTGATCAAGAGCTAAGTTGAGGTGTTTGTTGTGGTTTGTAAGTGGAAATTCATTCCTTTTGCTCACATGATTATATATGTATGTGTTTCAAAGAGTTTATTGTGTTATTCCCTTTCATTTGATCCATAGTATGTATTGTTATATGTATTGGAGGCATTGTATGTCTCATTATTGATTAAAGGGAATACAAAGAGATATATAGAGTTCAAAGTGATTGTTAAAACCAGAGAAGAGTTTAAATGTTTTCGGATTGATAAATACATAGTCAGAGATTGCATGCAATATTAGATGATCATCGCCTGTAGGCTTATATCCCTCAGAGTTATCGGTTTATATCGATTTGGGATACGAGCACCCCAGAGCAGAGATACTATTGATATCAATCCCCAGAGCAAAAGAGAAATACCATCGTATTGCTATCTATTGCTATTGCTATTGCTACAGTTATTGCTACAGTATTCATGTTTCAGAGTTGATGGTATTTATGATTTCAAAGATATGTTTTACAGAGTTATTGTTCATTGTTATATAAGAGTTCCACTTGCTGAGATTTATTCTCATTCCAGTTATTTTCATGTGATGCAGATCAGAGTTGTGCCCCGGGACGTTGACTGTGGATTGGGGGTCATATGCATACACCGTTGGAAGGATGATTTTGGCATGATCATAGGAATGATGTTTTGTTTTTGTTATGTCATTTAAATGATCATGTATTTATTTTGTAAAGATATTTGATGAAATGTATTTTGAAACTCCTTCCGTATATTTTAAAGAGAAAATTTTATTTCCGCTGCGTATTTATTTTAAAAGAGGATCGGGGTGTCACATTTAGTGGTATCAGAGCGGTGTTTTCTTCGGACCAATGCATATGACTTCGTCTACTTTCAACTGTCCGGGTATGTTTTCTTTGCATCTATCTATTGTTTTGTATTGATTGGTGTCTTGTGAGCATTGTAGAGTAGAGGATGCCTCCTAAGCGTAAGGCGTCAGAGGGGGAGGATAGTTCGTCCTCGAGAGTTGTCGACGAGTTCGGCAAGTTACTGAAGGAGCAGGCTAAGGTTCACAGTGAGCAGATCCAGCAGTTGCTTAGACTGCAAGGAGCAGGCCAGGGCAGAGGCCAAGGTAGTGGGCAGGTTTGTAGAACCCGATTTCAGTACACGTATAACCCATGCATTTATTTAAATTATTAAAGCATTTAATTAATTTTAAAGAAGTTTAGTCATGCATATTATTTAAATGCATTATTTTTAATTTAATTACGTTTATGCAATGCACGTTAAAATATATTTTTCGAGTTTCATGTTTCAGGCGATTATTCGAGGCGGGAATGAGGAAAAGACCCGGGGACGATTTTTGGCAATTTTAAAAGTGATATTTTATTTTTAGTTGAGTTTGGGGGTATTTTAAATAATTTAGTGAGTTTTAGTATTTTGAGCCTAAACATTTAATTAGTGATTTTTAAACTTTTAAAGTCTAGTATGGTGTGTGAAATTTTAACTAAAGAGCTTTATTTAAAAGTTAAGTGTGAGTTAGTGTTTTGGATTAGTAGACTATTATTTTAATTAAACAAAAGTTAGTCTCCTAATATTTTAAAACACACGCTACACACACAAATTACACACTTTTACACACACCTGTAGCGCACAAAACACACACACAAGTCTCAATTCAAGTTTCATTATTTTGAGAGAAAGAAAACCTAGGGTTCTTAGCCTAGAGCAGCCGCCCCCTTCCCCCTCAAATTCCAGCAGATTTCGGTCAATATTATTGCAAGAAAACGGTGCCACGTTCGTCCTGGATCAAGCCCCTCTCTATCTCCGCTTCGGTGACGCCGTTTCGGTAACGTTTGATATCATAAGGCACGTATATTCTGTTCTTGCTGCATCGATCAAGTCATATTATGTGTTGCGTTGATTTTTATGCGTAAAAGTTATGTATCATGTTAGTAGTTTGAGCGGATTATAGATCGGATCAATTTCGAGGGTAAAATTTTAGATCTAAAACTCGTTTTTGCTGTCTTTTCAAATACTGCGAATTTTCTGTTCATATTTTGGGAAAACTTTCAACGGCAAAAACGTAGAACTTTTCGATACCTTCGATTTGATATAAAGTACGAGATTTTTGGACAAAAAATGTGAGAGTTATGATATTTTTCGTGTGACTGCTCAAACTGTAATTTTAAGAAAAGTTTGGTATCATTGTATTTTTGAAGTTTTATGTTGCAGGCTTCGTTGGAAATCTACGGGCGATCGTTGCTGCGTATAAGTATGTTAGTATTGAGGTTTGTTGTATTTTTCATGGTTTTCGTTGGACGTCGTTAGGCGTTTGAATCGGTTTAAAGTCGTAGGAAATCGATTGATGTCAATTGCATAATTGGTGTTGCATTGTGTTGTATAGTGGGCGTCGTATTTTTGAGGTGTTTGTATAAGTTTGATGCAATGTTATAGTGTCCTAAGAAGGGTCTTAAAGTGTTGAACCATTATATTCAAGTGTCAACTTGGGTGTGTAGACAGTGTATAAGATTTCTCGCAGGTTTCGACGTACAGTGGACACACGGACCCGGACACGGACCTGAGCACGGGGTCCGTGCCGTTACTTTTCACTTAGTGCGTCTAGGCAGTACGTACACGGACCCCCACCCGGACCCTCTCACGGGGTCCGTGTCTTCATGTTTCAGTCGATGCCTTCTTCCAGAGCCTACACGGACCCCCATCCGGACCCAAGCACGGGGTCCGTGCCCCTTCTTGTTCACGGCACGTATGATACAGTAGGTAGACGGACCAGTACACGGACCCGGGCTAGGGGTCCGTGTACACACTGTTTGGGGAGAATATTATTTTTGGTTCCAAGGTTTGATGTCATGGGTTAGTGCAAGGATTGTTAAGGTCATGTCATGGGAGATTATAGAAGGTCCTAAGATATGATGGAGCTCGAGAGTAAGCATCATTTCTCTACGTTTAAGTTATGCAAGTTAAGATTGAAATTCATGATAGTATGTCGCAGCGACGGCCCCAGTCGAAGTCCAACAAATCCCACAGCGCCAAGTAAGTATGTATGACGTGCAAGAAAGTATTTTAAGCTTTGAGGTATGCTAATTGTCTTGTGACCAACGAAAGTTAAGGATTGGAAAGCGTTAAATCATGAACGGGGACCAATCCGCCCGTTAAATTATGAACGGGTTAGATCGTGGTTGTGAAGCGTTAAATTATGAACGTGGATCAACTGGCCTGTTAAATCATGAACAGGGATCTTATGTATGCGACAGTGGATACGTCCCTGTCAGCCCAGTACTGTGGTGAGTCTGATCAGGCGTTTATCATGTTAAGGGTCACTTGCTTTGAAACATCCTCCACGTAAAAATTATGCAGTTAAGTATGTTGAAGTATGAAAGCATGTTTAAGAAAAGTTTATGTTCATGGCACGTCGTAGTATGTATGTTCAAGTTCAAGCTTATTTCAAGTTGAAGTTTATGCAAGTCCAATTTAAGTTATGTATGTCCCATTTTAAAGAAGCATGCGATTTTTATTATGTAGTACTCGTTACTTCCAGTTTATACGTGTTGAGTCTTTAGACTCACTAGACTTGATCGATGCAGGTGAGTACGATGCGCAGGAGACAGGAGGTGGCGACCAAGGGGCAGGCTTGGGCTGAGTGGCAGGCTAAACCCGAGGACCGCGAGCTTATGTTTATGCAAACTTTTAAACTACTCTGATGTTTTTTTTTATGTGAGACGTTTTGAGACAGCATTCTTTTAGCAAACGTTTATTGGATGATGGAATATTTTAACGATATTTATGTGAATGTTGGGTGACGTCCGTACAAACGTTTTATTTGAATAAAATTTTTAATTTTTCCGCAAATTCCAAGTAGTTAAGTACGGTTCGTTACAGTTGGTATCAGAGCGGTGTTCTTGTAAAGGGTTACGCCTACTGCCAGTCGCAAGAAGTTCTCGAAGTCACACCTCAAGTCTGTAAGTTTTAAAAGTTTTGAGTTATGCTATGTACTATGCATTAATTCATGATTTCAGCATGTATATGTTTTAAGTTCAAATTACGTGCATCTTTTGTCATTGGTATTATAATCATGCATGTTGGGTTTACGTGTTGGGTAAATTATGTTAAACAGTATGCCTCCTAGACGTGAGATTAACCGGGAAGATAGGGAGGAGGACAGAGAGCCTCGAGGCGAGGAGAGAGCAATCCTCCACCACCTCCACCACCCGACATGCAGGCCCAGATAATGGCCGGAATGACTCAGTTCTTTGCCCAGTTTATGGGTAACCAGACAGTGGCTGATGCAGGGGCGAGACCCAGAGCTGAGGCTGTCTATGAGAGATTCAGCAGGATGCACCCAGACAAATTCTCAGGGACGACGGACCCATTGATAGCAGAGGGATGGGTTAAATCCATCGAAGTAATCTTCGATTTCATGGAGTTGCAGGATACTGATCGAGTGAGGTGCGCTATCTTTCTACTTCATGGGAGTGCAAGAGTTTGGTGGGAGAGCGCATCCGTGATAGTTAACCTACAGACTCTCACGTGGAATGGGTTCAAGGAGGTGTTCTACTCCAAGTACTTCGCTGAGGAAGTGCGTACAAAACTGATTGGAGAGTTCATGACACTACGACAGGGAGATAGCAGCGTAGCTGATTATGTGCAGAAGTTTGAGAAGGGTTGCCAATTTATGCCCTTGATCGCCAATGATGCTCAGGCCAAGGTGAGACACTTTCTCCTTGGGATGCGGCCGATCTTGCGCCGTGACGTGAAGGTGGTAGGGCCTATGACCTATGAGGTCGCAGTAGCGAGGGCGTTGGAGGCAGAGCAGGACATGAGGGAGATTGAGAAGGACCGCCTGGGCAAGAGGCCCTTTCAGGCACCGCAACAGCAGCAACAGTATCAGCAGCGGCCACCATTTAAGAAACCTTACCAGGGGCAGCCTGGAAAGAAACCTCACCATGGCCCACAGAAGGGCAAGGGTCCGATGCAACAGCAGGGGGCGCCTCAGAAGCCCGCCGCTTACCCAGTGTGTCCTAAATGCAACCGCCAACATCCAGGACCATGCTTGTATGGATCAGGCAAGTGCTTCAAGTGTGGTGCAACCGACCACATGCTTAAGGAGTGTCCGCAGTGGAAGCAACCAACCCAAGGGAGGGATTTTGCCATGCATGCTCAGGAGGCAGATCCAGACACGACTTTACTGACCGGTAAACTTTTCTACCTAAGCTCAGTAGTATTTTGCCTTGCATGTGGAATTTTACTTGGGATTATTAGGATGCTAGTGTTGTTAGGATATATTTGGGTCATTATCTTGTTAGCATTTTGGGAATGACATAGGACATTGAATTTTATTATGCGTAAGGTTAACGTTAGTATTTTGGATATAAGTCGTGTTGTGCTAACGTATCTCAGGGAACATTTTTATAAAGAGATTAGCTACCACTGCACTGATAGATTCAGGAGCCACTCACTCCTTTATATCAGAGACCTTTGCTAATCACCTGGACATCAAGTCCATCGGTCTAGACTTGAACTTCTCAGTGACAGTCCCATCAGGGGAAGAGTTGTTAGCTACCAGTGTGATCAGGGATATCGATCTAGAACTACAGGGCCACCTAGTGTATGCAGATTTGATCGTTTTGCCGATGCCAGAGTTCGATATCATTTTGGGTATGGACTGGCTGACTAAGAACATAGTTCTAATCGATTTTCAGAAGAGGTCAGTGTTGGTCAGACCGCTCGGTATGGAGCAGTTTTTATTCGAGCCGGTTAGATGGATAAGTTTTCCTCGTATGATTTCGTGCATGCAGGCGAGGAAATTACTTTCAAAGGGATGTCAGGCTTTCTTGGCCAGTGTTATAGCAGCGCCTGACGTGCCCACTCCTTCTATTTCGGAAGTGCCAGTAGTCAGTGAATTTCCAGGCGTCTTCCCAGACGACGTCGCAGGCCTTCCACCAGATCGAGAGGTGGAGTTTGCCATTGACCTCATGCCAGGTACAGTGCCCATCTCTAAGGCACCGTACAGATTAGCTCCAGCAGAGATGCTAGAACTCAAACAGCAGATTCAAGAACTCTTAGACAAGGAGTTTATCCGCCCGAGCTTCTCACCGTGGGGCGCACCAGTACTCTTTGTGAAAAAGAAGGATGGGAGCATGAGACTGTGCATCGATTACCGTGAGTTGAACAAGGTAACGATCAAGAATAAGTACCCGTTGCCTAGGATCGAAGATTTGTTCGATCAGTTGCAGGGAGCTGTCGTGTTCTCCAAAATCGATCTTCGATCAGGGTATCACCAACTGAGAGTAAAGGATGCAGATGTGCATAAGACAGCTTTGAGGACCAGATACGGGCATTACGAGTTCTTAGTGATGCCGTTTGGATTGACCAATGCTCCAGCTATTTTCATGGATCTCATGAACCGAGTATTCCAGCCGTTCCTTGATCAGTTCGTCATAGTGTTCATTGACGATATCCTCATATACTCGAAGAGCCATGAGGAGCACGACCAGCACTTGAGGACAGTTTTGCAGACTTTGCAGAGCCGTAAGTTGTATGCAAAATTCAGTAAGTGCGAGTTTTGGTTGCAGAAAGTCGCGTTTTTGGGGCATATAGTGTCTAGTAGAGGGATTGAAGTGGATCCAGCCAATGTGGCAGCTGTCAAGGAATGGGTAGAGCCAAAGAATGCATCAGAGATCCGCAGCTTTTTGGGTTTAGCGGGTTACTACCGCAAGTTTATTCGGGGATTTTCGTCTATAGCAGTGCCACTCACTTCACTAACCAAGAAAAATGCTAAATTTGTGTGGAGTGATGAATGTCAGAAGAGCTTCGACACCTTGAAGCAAGCTCTCATTTCAGCACCGGTGTTAGCCATGCCATCAGGGCAAGGGGACTATGTGTTATACACCGATGCATCTAAACTCGGTTTAGGAGCAGTGTTGATGCAGCAGGGTAGAGTTATAGCTTATGCTTCCAGACAGTTAAAGGTGCATGAGAAGAACTACCCGACTCACGATTTGGAATTAGCCGCAGTTGTCTTTGCATTGAAGATTTGGAGACATTACTTATACGGCGAGAAGTGTCAGATTTTCACCGATCACAAAAGTCTCAAATATTTCTTCACGCAGAAAGAGCTGAATATGAGACAGAGACGGTGGTTAAAACTTGTGAAAGACTATGATTGCGAGATTAGCTACCATCCGGGAAAAGCTAACGTCGTAGCAGACGCTTTGAGCAGAAAAGTGGCAGTCATAGCACAATTGTCAGTTCAGAGACCTCTTTAGTCTGAGATTCAGCGGTTTGGTCTAGAGGTTTATCATAAGGGCAGAGCTCCTAGACTGTCTAATCTGACAGTCAAATCTGACTTACTAGACCGCATCCGAGCAGGACAGTCTTCAGATGAGCAACTACAGAAATGGAGACTGAAGGACGAAGCTAAGGGCAGTGTTTTGTACACAGTGTCAGATGGTATCGTGAGATACAGAGGCAGGATGTGGGTGCCTAGTGTTGATTCGATCAGACAGGATATTCTGACAGAGGCGCACGCATCTCCGTATTCTATTCACCCAGGAGGTACCAAGATGTACAAAGACCTGCAGATTCTGTATTGGTGGCCAGGGATGAAGAGAGACATCCGCAGATTTGTATCTGAGTGCCGCACATGTCAGCAGGTAAAGGCAGAGCATCAGAGGCCAGCAGGTTTGCTTAAGCCCCTCCCTATCCAAGAGTGGAAATGGGAGAACATCACTATGGATTTCGTCGTTGGGTTACCTAAGTCAGTCAGAGGTTTTAATTCTATTTGGGTTATAGTGGACCGACTCACTAAGTCAGCGCACTTTCTGCCAGTGAAGACGACTTTCTCCATAACGCAGTATGCGGAGCTTTATATTAAGGAGATAGTCCGTTTGCATGGTTTCCCAGTTTCGATTGTGTCCGACAGGGACCCAAGGTTTACATCGTCCTTCTGGAAGAGCTTGCATGCTGCCATGGGGACGAAGCTACTGTTTAGTACGGCTTTTCACCCGCAGACAGACGGTCAGTCTGAGCGAGTGATCCAGATTCTGGAGGATTTGCTAAGAGCCTGTATGATTGATTTTCAAGGAACTTGGGAGTCTAGACTACCTCTAGTGGAGTTCACATACAACAACAGCTTCCAAGCATCTATTGGTATGGCTCCCTATGAAGCGTTGTATGGTCGGAAGTGCAGATCGCCAGTTCATTGGGACGAAGTTGGTGAGAGAACAGATCTAGGCCCAGAGATAGTTCAGCAGACTGCAGAAGTGGTGGTCAAGATTTGTGACAGAATGAAGACCGCCCAAAGCCGTCAGAAGAGCTACGCCGATAAGAGGAGGAGAGATCTCGAGTTTGCCGTTGGGGACCACGTTTTCGTCAAGATAGCACCCATGAAGGGTGTTATGAGATTTGGGAAAAGAGGCAAGTTGAGTCCGAGGTTTATTGGACCGTTCGAGATTCTTGACAGAGTTGGGACATTAGCCTATCGTGTAGCCCTTCCGCCGAATCTGGTCGGGGTACACAATGTGTTCCACGTCTCGATGCTAAGGAAATATTTGGCTAACCCTTCGCACATTCTGAGTTATGAGCCTTTGCAGCTTGCTCCAGATTTGTCTTATGAGGAGAGACCGACTCAAATTCTCGACAGTCAGGAGCGCAGGCTCCGGAACAAAGTGACTAAGCTAGTCAAAGTTCAGTGGCTGAACCAATCAGTGGAAGAGGCCACTTGGGAGTCATAGGCAGATATGAGACTTCGCTACCCGGAGTTGTTCGGTAAGACTTAATTTCGAGGACGAAATTTATATAAGTGGGGGAGGAACTGTAGAACCCGATTTCAGTACACGTATAACTCATGCATTTATTTAAATTATTAAAGCATTTAATTAATTTTAAAGAAGTTTAGTCATGCATATTATTTAAATGCATTATTTTTAATTTAATTACGTTTATGCAATGCACGTTAAAATATATTTTTCGAGTTTCATGTTTCAGGCGATTATTCGAGGCGGGATTGAGGAAAAGACCCGGGGACGATTTTTGGCAATTTTAAAAGTGCTATTTTATTTTTAGTTGAGTTTGGGGGTATTTTAAATAATTTAGTGAGTTTTAGTATTTTGAGCCTAAACATTTAATTAGTGATTTTTAAACTTTTAAAGTCTAGTATGGTGTGTGAAATTTTAACTAAAGAGCTTTATTTAAAAGTTAAGTGTGAGTTAGTGTTTTGGATTAGTAGACTATTATTTTAATTAAACAAAAGTTAGTCTCCTAATATTTTAAAACACACGCTACACACACAAATTACACACTTTTACACACACCTGTAGCGCACAAAACACACACACAAGTCTCAATTCAAGTTTCATTATTTTGAGAGAAAGAAAACCTAGGGTTCTTAGCCTAGAGCAGCCGCCCCCTTCCCCCTCAAATTCCAGCAGATTTCGGTCAATATTATTGCAAGAAAACGGTGCCACGTTCGTCCCGGATCAAGCCCCTCTCTATCTCCGCTTCGGTGACGCCGTTTCGGTAACGTTTGATATCATAAGGCACGTATATTCTGTTCTTGCTGTATCGATCAAGTCATATTATGTGTTGCGTTGATTTTTATGCGTAAAAGTTATGTATCATGTTAGTAGTTTGAGCGGATTATAGATCGGATCAATTTCGAGGGTAAAATTTTAGATCTAAAACTCGTTTTTGCTGTCTTTTCAAATACTGCGAATTTTCTGTTCATATTTTGGGAAAACTTTCAACGGCAAAAACGTAGAACTTTTCGATACCTTCGATTTGATATAAAGTACGAAATTTTTGGACGAAAAATGAGAGAGTTATGATATTTTTCGTGTGACTGCTCAAACTGTAATTTTAAGAAAAGTTTGGTATCATTGTATTTTTGAAGTTTTATGTTGCAGGCTTCGTTGGAAATCGACGGGCGATCGTTGCTGCGTATAAGTATGTTAGTATTGAGGTTTGTTGTATTTTTCATGGTTTTCGTTGGACGTCGTTAGGCGTTTGAATCGGTTTAAAGTCGTAGGAAATCGATTGATGTCAATTGCATAATTGGTGTTGCATTGTGTTGTATAGTGGGCGTCGTATTTTTGAGGTGTTTGTATAAGTTTGATGCAATGTTATAGTGTCCTAAGAAGGGTCTTAAAGTGTTGAACCATTATATTCAAGTGTCAACTTGGGTGTGTAGACAGTGTATAAGATTTCTCGCAGGTTTCGACGTACAGTGGACACACGGACCCGGACACGGACCTGAGCACGGGGTCCGTGCCGTTACTTTTCACTTAGTGCGTCTAGGCAGTACGTACACGGACCCCCACCCGGACCCTCTCACGGGGTCCGTGTCTTCATGTTTCAGTCGATGCCTTCTTCCAGAGCCTACACGGACCCCCATCCGGACCCAAGCACGGGGTCCGTGCCCCTTCTTGTTCACGGCACGTATGATACAGTAGGTAGACGGACCAGTACACGGACCCGGGCTAGGGGTCCGTGTACACACTGTTTGGGGAGAATATTATTTTTGGTTCCAAGGTTTGATGTCATGGGTTAGTGCAAGGATTGTTAAGGTCATGTCATGGGAGATTATAGAAGGTCCTAAGATATGATGGAGCTCGAGAGTAAGCATCATTTCTCTACGTTTAAGTTATGCAAGTTAAGATTGAAATTCATGATAGTATGTCGCAGCGACGGCCCCAGTCGAAGTCCAACGAATCCCACAACGCCAAGTAAGTATGTATGACGTGCAAGAAAGTATTTTAAGCTTTGAGGTATGCTAATTGTCTTGTGACCAACGAAAGTTAAGGATTGGAAAGCGTTAAATCATGAACTGGGACCAATCCGCCCGTTAAATTATGAACGGGTTAGATCGTGGTTGTGAAGCGTTAAATTATGAACGTGGATCAACTGGCCTGTTAAATCATGAACAGGGATCTTATGTATGCGACAGTGGATACGTCCCTGTCAGCCCAGTACTGTGGTGAGTCTGATCAGGCGTTTATCATGTTAAGGGTCACTTGCTTTGAAACATCCTCCACGTAAAAATTATGCAGTTAAGTATGTTGAAGTATGAAAGCATGTTTAAGAAAAGTTTATGTTCATGGCACGTCGTAGTATGTATGTTCAAGTTCAAGCTTATTTCAAGTTGAAGTTTATGCAAGTCCAATTTAAGTTATGTATGTCCCATTTTAAAGAAGCATGCGATTTTTATTATGTAGTACTCGTTACTTCCAGTTTATACGTGTTGAGTCTTTAGACTCACTAGACTTGATCGATGCAGGTGAGTACGATGCGCAGGAGACAGGAGGTGGCGACCAAGGGGCAGGCTTGGGCTGAGTGGCAGGCTAAACCCAAGGACCGCGAGCTTATGTTTATGCAAACTTTTAAACTACTCTGATGTTTTTTTTTTATGTGAGACGTTTTGAGACAGCATTCTTTTAGCAAACGTTTATTGGATGATGGAATATTTTAACGATATTTATGTGAATGTTGGGTGACGTCCGTACAAACGTTTTATTTGAATAAAATTTTTAATTTTTCCGCAAATTCCAAGTAGTTAAGTACGGTTCGTTACAAGGTTGCTCCAGTAGCAGTTGGTTCTGATGCTATCTTTTCTGCGTTTAAGAGGATGGATCCACCCGAGTTTCCAGGCAGCTCCGATCCTTTAGCTGCAGTAGAGTGGGTCAAGGCTTTGGAGGCGATTTTTGATCATCTCCACTATGAGGACAGAGACCGTATCAGTTGTGCTGTTTTCATGCTGGTTAAAGCTGCACGTTTGTGGTGGAATGCGACCAAGGTTGGCATTGATGTCTCGGCATTGAAGTGGTCTGAGTTTACTGAGCTTTTCTACGACAAGTACATTCCTGATGCACTGCGAGCGAGGAAGGTTACAGAGTTCTTGGAGCTTCGTCAGGGGAGCTTGAATGTGGACGAGTATATTCTCAGGTTCGAGGAGGGTTGCCTATTTGCTCCGTACATTGCTACTAGTGATAAAGATAAAGGCGCTCACTTCATTCGAGGCCTTAGAGCGGAGATCAGGCGTGATATCAATATGTCCAAGGCTGTGACTTTCAAGGAGATTGTGTCCAAGGCGTTGCTAGCAGAGCAGGACGAGAAGGATATCGCCAGGGAGAGACAGGCGAGGCACCAGGCTAGTGTTCAAAGAGGCCAGAGTTCAGGTCAGCGTGGCAGAGATCGATTCAAGGGGAAGGGCAAGGTGGATCAGAGTCCTAGGCCACCGTCAGTGCCAGTTGCTCCGTCTGATTCTGAGAGATCTTTGTGTCCCAAGTGTGGCAGACCTCATCGTGGAGAGTGTAGATTTGGCACTCGTTCTTGCTATCATTGTGGCATGCCAGGCCATATTTCCAGAGATTGTCCTAAGGGAGCTAGCCAGGAGAAGGTGCAGGGTCGTATCTTTTCGATGACTAAGGAAGGTATTAATCGTAATTCTTCTGTAATCTCTAGTTCCATTTTAATTTCAGGCAGAGTAGCTACTACTTTGATTGATACTGGTGCTACTCATTCTTTTATGTCTGAATTATTTTTGAGATCTTTGGGTATAGTTCCTTCTGTTATTCCCCTTCAGCTTAGTGTTGTTTTGCCTTCGGGAGATGTTTTGTGCCCGACTTCCATAGTGTATGCGTGCCCCGTTCGTTTTGTTGATCGAGAGGTCTTTGCTGATTTGATTGTGATCCCGATGGTTGCCTTTGATGTTATTCTTGGCATGGATTGGCTGTCGACCTATCGTGCTGTTATTGATTGCGTTGCTAAGACGGTGACTTTTGCAGATGATGGCCAGGGAGGAGTTCTCGCCAGCTCAGGTACTTCACTGGTCCTTCCTTTTATTTCGTGTCTTGATGCTGAGAGGCTATTGTGTAGAGGTTGTGATGTTTTTCTAGCATCTGTTGTGGATATGGATAGACTGATTAAGTTGAATATTGATGATATTGATGTGGTGAGGGAGTTTGCGGATGTGTTTGAGGATGATGTTCCGGGTTTGCCGCCGGATAGAGATGTAGAGTTTGTTATTGATCTTGCTCCAGGTACGGTTCCTATTTCTAAGGCTCCGTATAGGATGGCTCCTACTGAGATGAAAGAGTTGAAGAGGCAGTTGCAGGATCTTCTAGATAAGGGTTTTATTCGTCCGAGTTCTTCGCCTTGGGGAGCTCCGGTTCTATTTGTTAAGAAGAAGGACGGGTCTTTGCGTCTGTGTATCGATTACAGAGAGCTCAACAAAGTGACGATCAAGAACAAGTATCCGTTGCCACGGATTGATGATTTGTTTGACCAACTCCAGGGTGCCACTGTTTTCTCGAAGATTGATCTTCGGTCTGGCTACTATCAGTTGAAGGTTAGGGAGTCTGATATCCCTAAGACGGCTTTCAGGACCAGGTATGGTCACTATGAGTTTCTCGTGATGTCTTTTGGTTTGACCAATGCCCCTTCTGTTTTCATGGACCTGATGAACCGTGTGTTCAAGCCGTATTTGGATAGCTTCGTCATTGTCTTTATCGACGATATCTTGATCTATTCCAAGACCAGAGAGCTTCATTCAGAGCATCTCAGAGTTGTTCTCCAGTTGCTGAGAGAGCGGAGGTTGTTTGCTAAGTTGAAGAAGTGTGAGTTTTGGCTGGAGCAGATTTCTTTTCTAGGCCATGTCGTTTCGAGGGATGGCATTGCTGTTGATCCGATGAAGATAGAGGCGATTCAGAAGTGGCCTATTCCTACGACTGTTTCAGAGGTACGCAGTTTCCTTGGTTTGGCGGGTTATTATCGTCGTTTCATTTCGGATTTTTCCAAGATTGCCCTGCCATTGTCCAATCTGACAAGGAAGACTGTGAAGTTCGAGTGGTCTATAGATTGCCAGAGCGCATTTCAGGAGTTGAAGGATAGATTGACGTCAGCTCCTATTCTCGCATTGCCCAGTGGTTCAGAGGATTTTGTGGTCTATACCGATGCGTCGAAGAAGGGTCTCGGTGCAGTGTTGATGCAGAGAGGTAAGGTCATTGCCTATGCTTCTCGCCAGTTGAAGGATTATGAGAAGAATTATCCGACGCACGATTTGGAGCTAGCAGATGTGGTTTTCGCCCTTAAGATTTGGAGACATTATCTGTATGGCAAAAAGTGTGAGATCTTCACAGACCACAAGAGTTTGAAGTATCTGTTCTCGCAGAAAGAGCTCAATATGCGACAGAGGAGGTGGTTAGAGCTTGTCAAGGATTACGATGTGACTATCAGTTATCACCCAGGGAAGGCGAATGTTGTGGCTGATGCTTTAAGCCGCAAGTCGAGTGTTTCATTGAGTTCTTTGATTCAGAGACCGTTGCTGATGGATTTGCAGAGAGAGGAGATTGATCTGGTGATTCCAGGCACCATTGCTCGTCTTTCAGCGTTAGTTATTCGATCTTCATTGACGGACAGGATCCGTAGAGAGCAGTCGACTGATGTTCAGTTGACAGAGATGAGAGATAGAGCAGAGATTAGAGGTAATTCAGAGTTCGCCTTGAATGGTGATGGTTTGGTGACTTTCAGAGGTCGTATTTGTGTTCCTGTTGGCGATGATATTCGTAGAGATATTCTGACAGAGGCTCATACCGCGCCGTATTCGATTCATCCAGGCAGTACGAAGATGTATCAGGATCTTCGTCGACTCTACTGGTGGCCAGGTATGAAGAAGGATGTTGCCGTGTTCATTTCTCAGTGCCTTACTTGTCAGCAGGTGAAGATTGAGCACCAGAGACCTGCTGGGACATTGTTGTCGTTTCCGATTCCTCAGTGGAAGTGGGAGCATATTACGATGGATTTCGTGACTGGTCTTCCCACAGTGCGGAGAGGTTTCAATTCTATTTGGGTTATCGTTGATAGATTGACTAAGTCAGCGCACTTTCTTCCAGTCAAGACGACGTATTCGATGAACCAGTATGCCGAGGACTACATAGCAGAGATTGTCAGACTTCATAGTGTCCCTGTGCCGATCGTGTCTGATCGTGACCCTAGATTTACTTCAGAGTTTTGGAAGAGTTTTCACAGAGCTATGGGTTCGCGATTAGCGTTCAGTACAGCCTATCATCCTCAGAGTGATGGTCAGTCAGAGAGAGTCATTCAGATTCTTGAGGATATGCTCAGAGCTTGTACTATAGACTTTCCAAGTAGCTGGGATTCTTTGTTGCCTTTGGCTGAGTTCACTTATAATAATAGCTACCAGGCGACGATTGGCATGGCACCGTATGAGGCACTTTATGGCAGGAAGTGCAGGTCTCCCTTGTATTGGGACGAGGTTGGTGAGAGGAAGATGTTGGGACCAGAGTTGGTCCAGCAGACTACTGATGTTGTTGCTGTTATCAGAGAAAGGATGAAGACTGCCCAGTCCAGACAGAAGAGCTATGCAGATGTTCGTCGCAGACCTTTGCAGTTCGAGGTTGGCGACCACGTGTTTCTGAAGATAGCACCTCTCAAGGGTGTGATGCGATTTGGCAAGAAGGGCAAGTTGAGTCCTAGATTTATTGGTCCATTCGAGATATTGGACAGAGTTGGCGATCGAGCCTACAGATTAGCCCTACCACCAGATCTTGACAGAGTTCATAATGTGTTTCACGTTTCGATGCTCAGGAAGTATGTTGCAGATCCTTCCCATGTTCTTCGCCATGAGCCATTGGACTTGACGCCGAATTTGACATATCAAGAGATTCCGATTCAGATTTTGGATCGCACAGTTAGAGTTCTGAGGAACAAAGAGATCGGCATTGTCAAAGTTCTTTGGAGGAACCATTTGATAGAGGAGGCTACGTGGGAACCAGAGGATGAGATGAGAGAGAAGTATCCTGAGTTGTTCGTGCCGTGACGTCAATTTCGCGGACGAAATTCCCTTAAGGGGGGGAGATTGTAATAGCCGAGCCCGGTGTACGGTACGATTTAAGTTTCGTTTGTTATTTGAGTTATTTGATTAGAGGTTTAGAGTTGTGTTTATGGGCTATAGTATGTTTAGTATATTGTTCTTGAGGTGTTAGTTCTTGTTGGTTGTTCGTTTCAGAGTTCCGGATCGATTTTAGTTGCATTGGAATAGTGCTTGGCCGTGGCTTGAGTGCACCCACGCTCTTAACTGGAGTGCCCCCGCGGTGTACTGTGCAGTTTTTGTGTTGGAGGGCCGTAGCATCACCGCACCCGCGGTGATGCAGTGACCGCGCCCGCGGTGTGTAGCGCACCCGCGGTGCTTGCAGTGCCGCACCCGCGGTGTCTGTGGTTCAGGAATTTTGTGGACTGCCGAAAGCTCAGCGCACCCGCGGCCTTTGTGTTGGCGCACCCGCGGTGATGAACAGTAGAGGTATGGTCGAGATTTATAGTACCTTTTTGATGGATTTGACTTCATTCTTTCCTCTTTTCATTTCGAAATCCTCTCATTTCTAGGGTTTTTAGTCATTTCTTTCCTTTCCTATCTTCGATTCAGGCGTTTGTTTGGAATTTCGACTTGAGATCGACGTTCTCCTTGGTGCTAGGAAGCTTGGGTAAGCTTTTGATGCGATTCTGTTAAGGTTGTAAATTAAGAGTTGTTTAGGTTGGTTGTTTATGTGGATTTATGGATTATTTAGCTTGTAATCTTGGATATTTAGTTGATATTGGTGTTATTTGTGGATTATTTGTTGTAGGTGGTGATCAAGAGCTAAGTTGAGGTGTTTGTTGTGGTTTGTAAGTGGAAATTCATTCCTTTTGCTCACATGATTATATATGTATGTGTTTCAAAGAGTTTATTGTGTTATTCCCTTTCATTTGATCCATAGTATGTATTGTTATATGTATTGGAGGCATTGTATGTCTCATTGTTGATTAAAGGGAATACAAAGAGATATATAGAGTTCAAAGTGATTGTTAAAACCAGAGAAGAGTTTAAATGTTTTCGGATTGATAAATACATAGTCAGAGATTGCATGCAATATTAGATGATCATCGCCTGTAGGCTTATATCCCTCAGAGTTATCGGTTTATATCGATTTGGGATACGAGCACCCCAGAGCAGAGATACTTTTGATATCAATCCCCAGAGCAAAAGAGAAATACCATCGTATTGCTATCTATTGCTATTGCTATTGCTACAGTTATTGCTACAGTATTCATGTTTCAGAGTTGATGGTATTTATGATTTCAAAGATATGTTTTACAGAGTTATTGTTCATTGTTATATAAGAGTTCCACTTGCTGAGATTTATTCTCATTCCAGTTATTTTCATGTGATGCAGATCAGAGTTGTGCCCCGGGACGTTGACTGTGGATTGGGGGTCATATGCATACACCGTTGGAAGGATGATTTTGGCATGATCATAGGAATGATGTTTTGTTTTTGTTATGTCATTTAAATGATCATGTATTTATTTTGTAAAGATATTTGATGAAATGTATTTTGAAACTCCTTCCGTATATTTTAAAGAGAAAATTATATTTCCGCTGCGTATTTAATTTAAAAGAGGATCGGGGTGTCACAACTTTAGGAACTCTTTTGCGTGCTATTCTTAAAAAGAACTTGGATTGACATTTCTATTGACTTTATTTTGGGGTTGCCTAGGACTAAGAAGGGGAGGGATTCTATTTTTGTTGTTGTGGATAGATTCTCTAAGATGGCACATTTTATAGCTTGTCATAAAACCGATGATGCTTCAAACATTGCAGATATGTTCTTTAGAGAAGTCGTTAGGTTGCATGGCGTGCCCAGGACTATTGTTTCTGATCGCGATGTTAAATTCTTGAGTTACTTTTGGAAGACTTTATGGGCTAAACTTGGCACAAAATTGTTGTTTTCTACTACTTGTCATCCTCAAACGGATAGACAAACTGAAGTTGTCAATAAAACTTTGGGAACACATTTCTGTGCTATTCTTAAAAAGAAGTTGGATTGACATTTCTATGGACTTTATTTTGGGGTGGCCTAGGACTAAGAAGGGGAGGGATTCTATTTTTGTTGTTGTGGATAGATTCTCTAAGTTGGCACATTTTATAGCTTGTCATAAAACCGATGATGCTTCAAACATTGCGGATTTGTTCTTTAGAGAAGTCGTTAGGTTGCATGGAGTGCCTAGGACTATTGTATCTGGTCGCGATGTTAAATTCTTGAGTTACTTTTGGAAGACTTTATGGGCTAAACTTGGCACAAAATTGTTGTTTTCTACTACTTGTCATCCTCAAACGGATGGACAAACTTAATTTGTCAATAGAACTTTGGGAACACCTTTGCGTGCTATTCTTAAAAAGAACTTCGATTGACATTTCTATGAACTTTATTTTGGGGTCGCCTAAGACAAAGAAGGGGAGGGATTCTATTTTTGTTGTTGTGGATAGATTCTCTAAGATGGCACATTTTATAGCTTGTCATAAAACCGATGATGTTTCAAACATTGCAGATTTGTTCTTTAGATAAGTCGTTAGGTTGCATGGCATGCCTAGTACTATTGTTTCTGCTCGCGATGTTAAATTCTTTAGTTACTATTGGAAGACTTTATGGGCTAAACTTGGCACAAAATTGTTGTTTTCTACTACTTGTCATCCTCAAACGGATGGACAAACTGAAGTTGTCAATAGAACTTTGGGAACACTTTTGCGTGCTATTCTTAAAAAGAACTTGGATTGACATTTCTATGGACTTTATTTTGGGGTTGTCTAGGACTAAGAAGGGGAGGGATTCTATTTTTGTTGTTGTGGATAGATTCTCTAAGATGGCACATTTTATAGCTTGTCATAAAACCGATGATGCTTCAAACATTGCGGATATGTTCTTTAGAGAAGTCGTTAGGTTGCATGGCGTGCCTAGGACTATTGTTTCTGATCGCGATGTTAAATTCTTGAGTTACTTTTAGAAGACTTTATGGGCTAAACTTGGCACAAAATTGTAGTTTTCTACTACTTGTCATCCTCAAACGGATGGACAAACTTAAGTTGTCAATAGAAGTTTGGGAACACCTTTGCGTGCTATTCTTAAAAAGAACTTCGATTGACATTTCTATGAACTTTATTTTTGGGGTCGCCTAAGACAAAGAAGGGGAGGGATTCTATTTTTGTTGTTGTGGATTGATTCTCTAAGATGGCACATTTTATAGCTTGTCATAAAACCGATGATGCTTCAAACATTGCGGATTTGTTCTTTAGAGAAGTCGTTAGGTTGCATGGCTTGCCTAGGACTATTGTTTCTGATCGCGATATTAAATTCTTGAGTTACTTTTGGAAGACTTTATGGGCTAAACTTGGCACAAAATTGTTGTTTTCTACTACTTGTCATTCTCAAACGGATGGACAAACTTAAGTTGTCAATAGAACTTTGGGAACACCTTTGCGTGCTATTCTTAAAAAGAACTTCGATTGACATTTCTATGAACTTTATTTTGGGGTCGCCTAAGACAAAGAAGGGGAGGGATTCTATTTTTATTGTTGTGGATAGATTCTCTAAGATGGCACATTTTATAGCTTGTCATAAAGCCGATGATGCTTCAAACATTGCAGATTTGTTCTTTAGAGAAGTCGTTAGGTTGCATGGCATGCCTAGGACTATTGTTTCTGGTCGCGATGTTAAATTCTTTAGTTACTATTGGAAGAATTTATGGGCTAAACTTGGCACAAAATTGTTGTTTTCTACTACTTGTCATCCTCAAACGGATGGACAAACTGAAGTTGTTAATAGAACTTTAGGAACACTTTTGCGTGCTATTCTTAAAAAGAACTTGGATTGACATTTCTATTGACTTTATTTTGGGGTTTCCTAGGACTAAAAAGGGGAGGGATTCTATTTTTGTTGTTGTGGATAGATTCTCTAAGATGGCACATTTTATAGCTTGTCATAAAACCGATGATGCTTCAAACATTGCGGATATGTTCTTTAGAGAAGTCGTTAGGTTGCATGACGTGCCCAGGACTATTGTTTCTGATCGCGATGTTAAATTCTTGAGTTACTTTTGGAAGACTTTATGGGCTAAACTTGGCACAAAATTGTTGTTTTCTACTACTTGTCATCCTCAAACGGATGGACAAACTGAAGTTGTCAATAAAACTTTGGGAACACTTTTGCGTGCTATTCTTAAAAAGAACTTGGATTGACATTTCTATGGACTTTATTTTGGGGTGGAGTGGCCTAGGACTAAGAAGGGGAGGGATTCTATTTTTGTTGTTGTGGATAGATTCTCTAAGATGGCACATTTTATAGCCTGTCATAAAACCGATGATGCTTCAAACATTGCAGATTTGTTCTTTAGAGAAGTCGTTAGGTTGCATGGCATGCCTAGGACTATTGTTTCTGGTCGCGATGTTAAATTCTTTAGTTACTATTGGAAGACTTTATGGGCTAAACTTGGCAAAAAATTGTTGTTTTCTACTACTTGTCATCCTCAAACGGATGGACAAACTGAAGTTGTCAATAGAACTTTGGGAACACTTTTGCGTGCTATTCTTAAAAAGAACTTGGATTGACATTTCTATGGACTTTATTTCGGGGTTGCCTAGGACTAAGAAGGGGAGGGATTCTATTTTTGTTGTTGTGGATAGATTCTCAAAGATGGCACATTTTATAGCTTGTCGTAAAACCGATGATGCTTCATACAATGCGGATTTGTTCATTAGAGAAGTCGTTAGGTTGCATGGCATGCCTAGGACTATTGTTTCTGATCGCGATGTTAAATTCTTTAGTTAATTTTGGAAGACTTTATGGGCTAAACTTGGCAAAAAATTGTTGTTTTCTACTACTTGTCATCCACAAACGGATGGACAAACTGAAGTTGTCAATAAAACTTTGGGAACACTTTTGCGTGCTATTCTTAAAAAGAACTAGGATTGACATTTCTATGGACTTTATTTTGGGGTCGCCTAGGACTAAGAAGGGGAGGGATTCTATTTTTGTTGTTGTGGGTAAATTCTCTAAGATGGCACATTTTATAGCTTGTCATAAAACCGATGATGCTTCAAACATGGCGGATTTGTTCTTTAGAGAAGTCGTTAGGTTGCATGGAGTGCCTAGGACTGTTGTTTCTGGTCGTGATGTTAAATTCTTGAGTTACTTTTGGAAGACTTTATGGGCTAAACTTGGCACAAAATTGTTGTTTTCTACTACTTGTCATCTTCAAACCGATGGACAAACTTAATTTGTCAATAGAACTTTGGGAACACCTTTGCGTGCTATTCTTAAAAAGAACTTCGATTGAGATTTCTATGAACTTTAATTTGGGGTCGCCTAAGAAAAGAAGGGGAGGGATTCTATTTTTGTTGTTGTGGATAGATTCTCTAAGATGGCACATTTTATAGCTTGTCATAAAACCGATGATGCTTCAAACATGGCGGATTTGTTCTTTAGAGAAGTCGTTAGGTTGCATGGAGTGCCTAGGACTATTGTTTCTGGTCGCGATGTTAAGTTCTTGAGTTACTTTTGGAAGACTTTATGGGCTAAACTTGGCACAAAATTGTTGTTTTCTACTACTTGTCATCCTCAAACGGATAGACAAACTGAAGTTGTCAATAAAACTTTGGGAACACATTTCTGTGCTATTCTTAAAAAGAAGTTGGATTGACATTTCTATGGACTTTATTTTGGGGTGGCCTAGGACTAAGAAGGGGAGGGATTCTATTTTTGTTGTTGTGGATAGATTCTCTAAGTTGGCACATTTTATAGCTTGTCATAAAACCGATGATGCTTCAAACATTGCGGATTTGTTCTTTAGAGAAGTCGTTAGGTTGCATGGAGTGCCTAGGACTATTGTATCTGGTCGCGATGTTAAATTCTTGAGTTACTTTTGGAAGACTTTATGGGCTAAACTTGGCACAAAATTGTTGTTTTCTACTACTTGTCATCCTCAAACGGATGGACAAACTTAATTTGTCAATAGAACTTTGGGAACACCTTTGCGTGCTATTCTTAAAAAGAACTTCGATTGACATTTCTATGAACTTTATTTTGGGGTCGCCTAAGACAAAGAAGGGGAGGGATTCTATTTTTGTTGTTGTGGATAGATTCTCTAAGATGGCACATTTTATAGCTTGTCATAAAACCGATGATGTTTCAAACATTGCAGATTTGTTCTTTAGATAAGTCGTTAGGTTGCATGGCATGCCTAGTACTATTGTTTCTGCTCGCGATGTTAAATTCTTTAGTTACTATTGGAAGACTTTATGGGCTAAACTTGGCACAAAATTGTTGTTTTCTACTACTTGTCATCCTCAAACGGATGGACAAACTGAAGTTGTCAATAGAACTTTGGGAACACTTTTGCGTGCTATTCTTAAAAAGAACTTGGATTGACATTTCTATGGACTTTATTTTGGGGTTGTCTAGGACTAAGAAGGGGAGGGATTCTATTTTTGTTGTTGTGGATAGATTCTCTAAGATGGCACATTTTATAGCTTGTCATAAAACCGATGATGCTTCAAACATTGCGGATATGTTCTTTAGAGAAGTCGTTAGGTTGCATGGCGTGCCTAGGACTATTGTTTCTGATCGCGATGTTAAATTCTTGAGTTACTTTTAGAAGACTTTATGGGCTAAACTTGGCACAAAATTGTAGTTTTCTACTACTTGTCATCCTCAAACGGATGGACAAACTTAAGTTGTCAATAGAAGTTTGGGAACACCTTTGCGTGCTATTCTTAAAAAGAACTTCGATTGACATTTCTATGAACTTTATTTTGGGGTCGCCTAAGACAAAGAAGGGGAGGGATTCTATTTTTGTTGTTGTGGATTGATTCTCTAAGATGGCACATTTTATAGCTTGTCATAAAACCGATGATGCTTCAAACATTGCGGATTTGTTCTTTAGAGAAGTCGTTAGGTTGCATGGCTTGCCTAGGACTATTGTTTCTGATCGCGATATTAAATTCTTGAGTTACTTTTGGAAGACTTTATGGGCTAAACTTGGCACAAAATTGTTGTTTTCTACTACTTGTCATTCTCAAACGGATGGACAAACTTAAGTTGTCAATAGAACTTTGGGAACACCTTTGCGTGCTATTCTTAAAAAGAACTTCGATTGACATTTCTATGAACTTTATTTTGGGGTCGCCTAAGACAAAGAAGGGGAGGGATTCTATTTTTATTGTTGTGGATAGATTCTCTAAGATGGCACATTTTATAGCTTGTCATAAAGCCGATGATGCTTCAAACATTGCAGATTTGTTCTTTAGAGAAGTCGTTAGGTTGCATGGCATGCCTAGGACTATTGTTTCTGGTCGCGATGTTAAATTCTTTAGTTACTATTGGAAGAATTTATGGGCTAAACTTGGCACAAAATTGTTGTTTTCTACTACTTGTCATCCTCAAACGGATGGACAAACTGAAGTTGTTAATAGAACTTTAGGAACACTTTTGCGTGCTATTCTTAAAAAGAACTTGGATTGACATTTCTATTGACTTTATTTTGGGGTTTCCTAGGACTAAAAAGGGGAGGGATTCTATTTTTGTTGTTGTGGATAGATTCTCTAAGATGGCACATTTTATAGCTTGTCATAAAACCGATGATGCTTCAAACATTGCGGATATGTTCTTTAGAGAAGTCGTTAGGTTGCATGACGTGCCTAGGACTATTGTTTCTGATCGCGATGTTAAATTCTTGAGTTACTTTTGGAAGACTTTATGGGCTAAACTTGGCACAAAATTGTTGTTTTCTACTACTTGTCATCCTCAAACGGATGGACAAACTGAAGTTGTCAATAAAACTTTGGGAACACTTTTGCGTGCTATTCTTAAAAAGAACTTGGATTGACATTTCTATGGACTTTATTTTGGGTGGAGTGGCCTAGGACTAAGAAGGGGAGGGATTCTATTTTTGTTGTTGTGGATAGATTCTCTAAGATGGCACATTTTATAGCCTGTCATAAAACCGATGATGCTTCAAACATTGCAGATTTGTTCTTTAGAGAAGTCGTTAGGTTGCATGGCATGCCTAGGACTATTGTTTCTGGTCGCGATGTTAAATTCTTTAGTTACTATTGGAAGACTTTATGGGCTAAACTTGGCAAAAAATTGTTGTTTTCTACTACTTGTCATCCTCAAACGGATGGACAAACTGAAGTTGTCAATAGAACTTTGGGAACACTTTTGCGTGCTATTCTTAAAAAGAACTTGGATTGACATTTCTATGGACTTTATTTCGGGGTTGCCTAGGACTAAGAAGGGGAGGGATTCTATTTTTGTTGTTGTGGATAGATTCTCAAAGATGGCACATTTTATAGCTTGTCGTAAAACCGATGATGCTTCATACAATGCGGATTTGTTCATTAGAGAAGTCGTTAGGTTGCATGGCATGCCTAGGACTATTGTTTCTGATCGCGATGTTAAATTCTTTAGTTACTTTTGGAAGACTTTATGGGCTAAACTTGGCAAAAAATTGTTGTTTTCTACTACTTGTCATCCTACAAACGGATGGACAAACTGAAGTTGTCAATAAAACTTTGGGAACACTTTTGCGTGCTATTCTTAAAAAGAACTAGGATTGACATTTCTATGGACTTTATTTTGGGGTCGCCTAGGACTAAGAAGGGGAGGGATTCTATTTTTGTTGTTGTGGGTAAATTCTCTAAGATGGCACATTTTATAGCTTGTCATAAAACCAATGATGCTTCAAACATGGCGGATTTGTTCTTTAGAGAAGTCGTTAGGTTGCATGGAGTGCCTAGGACTGTTGTTTCTGGTCGCGATGTTAAATTCTTGAGTTACTTTTGGAAGACTTTATGGGCTAAACTTGGCACAAAATTGTCGTTTTCTACTACCACTACAAGAAAAAATGCTTATGATGACATTCATAAATGTCATCATATTCAATATTTAGTGGCATTTAAGTTTTAGTGACACCTCCAACAAATGTCATCTATTCCAATGTCGTCTTAAACTTACTGACATTTTTAATGTCATTATAAAATGTTAATGACAACTTCATACGTGTTACTAATAATTCATATAATGACAATTTTAAATGTCAGGAAAACTCATATTTAAATACATTTATAGATGCCTTGTTATTATAGTAACAATGACAAATTTATATGTCAGTTAAAATCATTTATAATGACAACTAAAAGTGTCGTGTATGTTATTTATAGTGACAATAACAAATGTGGGAATATTTGGGTTGGATAAATATAGGAGGAGAGAAATTAGATAAAATAAATGTGAGAATAAAAAAACATATTAGATTAGTTATCCTGACATTTTTAATTGATGTCATTTTTTATATGGAGGGAGACAATTATTTTCCCTCCTCCAATATTTATCTAACTCAAATATTCTCACACTTATTTATAGTGAAAATTTTTAGTTTTTAACGATTTTTTACGATGTGGGAAAAGTAATTGTTTCCCTCCATATAAAAGATGACATCAATTAAAAATGTCATGATAACTAATCTAATATGTTTTTTTATTTTACAAATTATTAATTTTTTACAAGTGTCATTATTAAGTATTTGTAACAACATTTAATTAAAAGTGTCTACAAAAAAGTGTCACAATAGCCATTTATTGTTGTAGTGTACATGTCATCCTCAAACGGATGGACAAACTGAAGTTGTCAATAAAACTTTGGGAACACATTTCTGTGCTATTCTTAAAAAGAACTTGGATTGACATTTCTATGGACTTTATTTTGGGGTGGCCTAGGACTAAGAAGGGGAGGGATTCTATTTTTGTTGTTGTGGATAGATTCTATAAGATGGCACATTTTATAGCTTGTCATAAAACCGATGATGCTTAAAACATGCGGATTTGTTCTTTAGAGAAGTCGTTAGGTTGCATGGAGTGCCTAGGACTATTGTTTCTGGTCGCGATGTTAAATTTTTGAGTTACTTTTGGAAGACTTTATGGGCTAAACTTGGCACAAAATTGTTGTTTTCTACTACTTGTCATCCTCAAACCGATGGACAAACTTAATTTGTCAATAGAACTTTGGGAACACCTTTGCGTGCTATTCTTAAAAAGAACTTCGATTGACATTTCTATGAACTTTATTTTGGGGTCGCCTAAGAAAAGAAGGGGAGGGATTGTATTTTTGTTGTTGTGGATAGATTCTCTAAGATGACACATTTTATAGCTTGTCATAAAACCGATGATGCTTCAAACATGGCGGATTTGTTCTTTAGAGAACTCGTTAGGTTGCATGGAGTGCCTAGGACTATTGTTTCTGGTCGCGATGTTAAATTCTTGAGTTACTTTTGGAAGACTTTATGGGCTAAACTTGGCACAAAATTGTTGTTTTCTACTACTTGTCATCCTCAAACGGATAGACAAACTGAAGTTGTCAATAAAACTTTGGGAACACATTTCTGTGCTATTCTTAAAAAGAACTTGGATTGACATTTCTATGGACTTTATTTTGGGGTGGCCTAGGACTAAGAAGGGGAGGGATTCTATTTTTGTTGTTGTGGATAGATTCTCTAAGATGGCACATTTTATAGCTTGTCATAAAATCGATGATGCTTCAAACATTGCGGATTTGTTCTTTAGAGAAGTCGTTAGGTTGCATGGAGTGCCTAGGACTATTGTTTCTGGTCGCGATGTTAAATTCTTGAGTTACTTTTGGAAGACTTTATGGGCTAAACTTGGCACAAAATTGTTGTTTTCTACTACTTGTCATCCTCAAACGGATGGACAAACTGAAGTTGTCAATAGAACTTTGGGAACACATTTCTGTGCTATTCTTAAAAAGAACTTGGATTGACATTTCTATGGACTTTATTTTGGGGTGGCCTAAGACAAAGAAGGGGAGGGATTCTATTTTTGTTGTTGTGGATAGATTCTCTAAGATGGCACATTTTATAGCTTGTCATAAAACCGATGATGCTTCAAACATTGCAGATTTGTTCTTTAGAGAAGTCGTTAGGTTGCATGGCATGCCTAGGACTATTGTTTCTGCTCGCGATGTTAAATTCTTTAGTTACTATTGGAAGACTTTATGGGCTAAACTTGGCACAAAATTGTTGTTTTCTACTACTTGTCATCCTCAAACGGATGGACAAACTGAAGTTGTCAATAGAACTTTGGGAACACTTTTGCGTGCTATTCTTAAAAAGAACTTGGATTGACATTTCTATGGACTTTATTTTGGGGTTGCCTAGGACTAAGAAGGGGAGGGATTCTATTTTTGTTGTTGTGGATAGATTCTCTAAGATGGCACATTTTATAGCTTGTCATAAAACCGATGATGCTTCAAACATTGCGGATTTGTTCTTTAGAGAAGTCGTTAGGTTGCATGGCGTGCCTAGGACTATTGTTTCTGGTCGCGATGTTAAATTCTTGAGTTACTTTTGGAAGACTTTATGGGCTAAACTTGGCACAAAATTGTTGTTTTCTACTACTTGTCATCCTCAAACGGATGGACAAACTTAAGTTGTCAATAGAACTTTGGGAACACCTTTGCGTGCTATTCTTAAAAAGAACTTGGATTGACATTTCTATGGACTTTATTTTGGGGTCGCCTAAGACAAAGAAGGGGAGGGATTCTATTTTTGTTGTTGTGGATAGATTCTCTAAGATGGCACATTTTATAGCTTGTCATAAAACCGATGATGCTTCAAACATTGCAGATTTGTTCTTTAGAGAAGTCGTTAGGTTGCATGGCTTGCCTAGGACTATTGTTTCTGATCGCGATGTTAAATTCTTGAGTTACTTTTGGAAGACTTTATGGGCTAAACTTGGCACAAAATTGTTGTTTTCTACTACTTGTCATCCTCAAACGGATGGACAAACTTAAGTTGTCAATAGAACTTTGGGAACACCTTTGCGTGCTATTCTTAAAAAGAACTTGGATTGACATTTCTATGGACTTTATTTTGGGGTCGCCTAAGACAAAGAAGGGGAGGGATTCTATTTTTGTTGTTGTGGATAGATTCTCTAAGATGGCACATTTTATAGCTTGTCATAAAACCGATGATGCTTCAAACATTGCAGATTTGTTCTTTAGAGAAGTCGTTAGGTTGCATGGCATGCCTAGGACTATTGTTTCTGGTCGCGATGTTAAATTCTTTAGTTACTATTGGAAGACTTTATGGGCTAAACTTGGCACAAAATTGTTGTTTTCTACTACTTGTCATCCTCAAACGGATGGACAAACTGAAGTTGTCAATAGAACTTTGGGAACACTTTTGCGTGCTATTCTTAAAAAGAACTTGGATTGACATTTCTATGGACTTTATTTTGGGGTTGCCTAGGACTAAGAAGGGGAGGGATTCTATTTTTGTTGTTGTGGATAGATTCTCTAAGATGGCACATTTTATAGCTTGTCATAAAACCGATGATGCTTCAAACATTGCGGATTTGTTCTTTAGAGAAGTCGTTAGGTTGCATGGCGTGCCTAGGACTATTGTTTCTGGTCGCGATGTTAAATTCTTGAGTTACTTTTGGAAGACTTTATGGGCTAAACTTGGCACAAAATTGTTGTTTTCTACTACTTGTCATCCTCAAACGGATGGACAAACTGAAGTTGTCAATAGAACTTTGGGAACACTTTTGCGTGCTATTCTTAAAAAGAACTTGGATTGACATTTCTATGGACTTTATTTTGGGGTTGCCTAGGACTAAGAAGGGGAGGGATTCTATTTTTGTTGTTGTGGATAGATTCTCTAAGATGGCACATTTTATAGCTTGTCATAAAACCGATGATGCTTCAAACATTGCAGATTTGTTCTTTAGAGAAGTCGTTAGGTTGCATGGCATGCCTAGGACTATTGTTTCTGGTCGCGATGTTAAATTCTTGAGTTACTATTGGAAGACTTTATGGGCTAAACTTGGCACAAAATTGTTGTTTTCTACTACTTGTCATCCTCAAACGGATGGACAAACTGAAGTTGTCAATAGAACTTTGGGAACACTTTTGCGTGCTATTCTTAAAAAGAACTTGGATTGACATTTCTATGGACTTTATTTTGGGGTTGCCTAGGACTAAGAAGGGGAGGGATTCTATTTTTGTTGTTGTGGATAGATTCTCTAAGATGGCACATTTTATAGCTTGTCATAAAACCGATGATGCTTCAAACATTGCGGATTTGTTCTTTAGAGAAGTCGTTAGGTTGCATGGCATGCCTAGGACTATTGTTTCTGGTCGCGATGTTAAATTCTTGAGTTACTTTTGGAAGACTTTATGGGCTAAACTTGGCACAAAATTGTTGTTTTCTACTACTTGTCATCCTCAAACGGATGGACAAACTGAAGTTGTCAATAGAACTTTGGGAACACTTTTGCGTGCTATTCTTAAAAAGAACTTGGATTGACATTTCTATGGACTTTATTTTGGGGTCGCCTAGGACTAAGAAGGGGAGGGATTCTATTTTTGTTGTTGTGGATAGATTCTCTAAGATGGCACATTTTATAGCTTGTCATAAAACCGATGATGCTTCAAACATTGCGGATTTGTTCTTTAGAGAAGTCGTTAGGTTGCATGGAGTGCCTAGGACTATTGTTTCTGGTCGCGATGTTAAATTCTTGAGTTACTTTTGGAAGACTTTATGGGCTAAACTTGGCACAAAATTGTTGTTTTCTACTACTTGTCATCCTCAAACGGATGGACAAACTGAAGTTGTCAATAGAACTTTGGGAACACTTTGCGTGCTATTCTTAAAAAGAACTTGGATTGACATTTCTATGGACTTTATTTTGGGGTTGCCTAGGACTAAGAAGGGGAGGGATTCTATTTTTGTTGTTGTGGATAGATTCTCTAAGATGGCACATTTTATAGCTTGTCATAAAACCGATGATGCTTCAAACATTGCGGATTTGTTCTTTAGAGAAGTCGTTAGGTTGCATGGAGTGCCTAGGACTATTGTTTCTGGTCGCGATGTTAAATTCTTGAGTTACTTTTGGAAGACTTTATGGGCTAAACTTGGCACAAAATTGTTGTTTTCTACTACTTGTCATCCTCAAACGGATGGACAAACTTAAGTTGTCAATAGAACTTTGGGAACACCTTTGCGTGCTATTCTTAAAAAGAACTTGGATTGACATTTCTATGGACTTTATTTTGGGGTCGCCTAAGACAAAGAAGGGGAGGGATTCTATTTTTGTTGTTGTGGATAGATTCTCTAAGATGGCACATTTTATAGCTTGTCATAAAACCGATGATGCTTCAAACATTGCAGATTTGTTCTTTAGAGAAGTCGTTAGGTTGCATGGCATGCCTAGGACTATTGTTTCTGGTCGCGATGTTAAATTCTTTAGTTACTATTGGAAGACTTTATGGGCTAAACTTGGCACAAAATTGTTGTTTTCTACTACTTGTCATCCTCAAACGGATGGACAAACTGAAGTTGTCAATAGAACTTTGGGAACACTTTTGCGTGCTATTCTTAAAAAGAACTTGGATTGACATTTCTATGGACTTTATTTTGGGGTTGCCTAGGACTAAGAAGGGGAGGGATTCTATTTTTGTTGTTGTGGATAGATTCTCTAAGATGGCACATTTTATAGCTTGTCATAAAACCGATGATGCTTCAAACATTGCGGATTTGTTCTTTAGAGAAGTCGTTAGGTTGCATGGCATGCCTAGGACTATTGTTTCTGGTCGCGATGTTAAATTCTTTAGTTACTTTTGGAAGACTTTATGGGCTAAACTTGGCACAAAATTGTTGTTTTCTACTACTTGTCATCCTCAAACGGATGGACAAACTGAAGTTGTCAATAGAACTTTGGGAACACTTTTGCGTGCTATTCTTAAAAAGAACTTGGATTGACATTTCTATGGACTTTATTTTGGGGTCGCCTAGGACTAAGAAGGGGAGGGATTCTATTTTTGTTGTTGTGGATAGATTCTCTAAGATGGCACATTTTATAGCTTGTCATAAAACCGATGATGCTTCAAACATTGCGGATTTGTTCTTTAGAGAAGTCGTTAGGTTGCATGGAGTGCCTAGGACTATTGTTTCTGGTCGCGATGTTAAATTCTTGAGTTACTTTTGGAAGACTTTATGGGCTAAACTTGGCACAAAATTGTTGTTTTCTACTACTTGTCATCCTCAAACGGATGGACAAACTGAAGTTGTCAATAGAACTTTGGGAACACTTTGCGTGCTATTCTTAAAAAGAACTTGGATTGACATTTCTATGGACTTTATTTTGGGGTTGCCTAGGACTAAGAAGGGGAGGGATTCTATTTTTGTTGTTGTGGATAGATTCTCTAAGATGGCACATTTTATAGCTTGTCATAAAACCGATGATGCTTCAAACATTGCGGATTTGTTCTTTAGAGAAGTCGTTAGGTTGCATGGCAGTGCCTAGGACTATTGTTTCTGGTCGCGATGTTAAATTCTTGAGTTACTTTTGGAAGACTTTATGGGCTAAACTTGGCACAAAATTGTTGTTTTCTACTACTTGTCATCCTCAAACGGATGGACAAACTGAAGTTGTCAATAGAACTTTGGGAACACCTTTGCGTGCTATTCTTAAAAAGAACTTGGATTGACATTTCTATGGACTTTATTTTGGGGTCGCCTAAGACTAAGAAGGGGAGGGATTCTATTTTTGTTGTTGTGGATAGATTCTCTAAGATGGCACATTTTATAGCTTGTCATAAAACCGATGATGCTTCAAACATTGCGGATTTGTTCTTTAGAGAAGTCGTTAGGTTGCATGGCATGCCTAGGACTATTGTTTCTGGTCGCGATGTTAAATTCTTGAGTTACTATTGGAAGACTTTATGGGCTAAACTTGGCACAAAATTGTTGTTTTCTACTACTTGTCATCCTCAAACGGATGGACAAACTGAAGTTGTCAATAGAACTTTGGGAACACTTTTGCGTGCTATTCTTAAAAAGAACTTGGATTGACATTTCTATGGACTTTATTTTGGGGTTGCCTAGGACTAAGAAGGGGAGGGATTCTATTTTTGTTGTTGTGGATAGATTCTCTAAGATGGCACATTTTATAGCTTGTCATAAAACCGATGATGCTTCAAACATTGCGGATTTGTTCTTTAGAGAAGTCGTTAGGTTGCATGGCATGCCTAGGACTATTGTTTCTGGTCGCGATGTTAAATTCTTTAGTTACTTTTGGAAGACTTTATGGGCTAAACTTGGCACAAAATTGTTGTTTTCTACTACTTGTCATCCTCAAACGGATGGACAAACTGAAGTTGTCAATAGAACTTTGGGAACACTTTTGCGTGCTATTCTTAAAAAGAACTTGGATTGACATTTCTATGGACTTTATTTTGGGGTCGCCTAGGACTAAGAAGGGGAGGGATTCTATTTTTGTTGTTGTGGATAGATTCTCTAAGATGGCACATTTTATAGCTTGTCATAAAACCGATGATGCTTCAAACATTGCGGATTTGTTCTTTAGAGAAGTCGTTAGGTTGCATGGCATGCCTAGGACTATTGTTTCTGGTCGCGATGTTAAATTCTTGAGTTACTTTTGGAAGACTTTATGGGCTAAACTTGGCACAAAATTGTTGTTTTCTACTACTTGTCATCCTCAAACGGATGGACAAACTGAAGTTGTCAATAGAACTTTGGGAACACTTTTGCGTGCTATTCTTAAAAAGAACTTGGATTGACATTTCTATGGACTTTATTTTGGGGTTGCCTAGGACTAAGAAGGGGAGGGATTCTATTTTTGTTGTTGTGGATAGATTCTCTAAGATGGCACATTTTATAGCTTGTCATAAAACCGATGATGCTTCAAACATTGCGGATTTGTTCTTTAGAGAAGTCGTTAGGTTGCATGGAGTGCCTAGGACTATTGTTTCTGGTCGCGATGTTAAATTCTTGAGTTACTTTTGGAAGACTTTATGGGCTAAACTTGGCACAAAATTGTTGTTTTCTACTACTTGTCATCCTCAAACGGATGGACAAACTTAAGTTGTCAATAGAACTTTGGGAACACCTTTGCGTGCTATTCTTAAAAAGAACTTGGATTGACATTTCTATGGACTTTATTTTGGGGTCGCCTAAGACAAAGAAGGGGAGGGATTCTATTTTTGTTGTTGTGGATAGATTCTCTAAGATGGCACATTTTATAGCTTGTCATAAAACCGATGATGCTTCAAACATTGCAGATTTGTTCTTTAGAGAAGTCGTTAGGTTGCATGGCATGCCTAGGACTATTGTTTCTGGTCGCGATGTTAAATTCTTTAGTTACTATTGGAAGACTTTATGGGCTAAACTTGGCACAAAATTGTTGTTTTCTACTACTTGTCATCCTCAAACGGATGGACAAACTGAAGTTGTCAATAGAACTTTGGGAACACTTTTGCGTGCTATTCTTAAAAAGAACTTGGATTGACATTTCTATGGACTTTATTTTGGGGTTGCCTAGGACTAAGAAGGGGAGGGATTCTATTTTTGTTGTTGTGGATAGATTCTCTAAGATGGCACATTTTATAGCTTGTCATAAAACCGATGATGCTTCAAACATTGCGGATTTGTTCTTTAGAGAAGTCGTTAGGTTGCATGGCATGCCTAGGACTATTGTTTCTGGTCGCGATGTTAAATTCTTGAGTTACTTTTGGAAGACTTTATGGGCTAAACTTGGCACAAAATTGTTGTTTTCTACTACTTGTCATCCTCAAACGGATGGACAAACTGAAGTTGTCAATAGAACTTTGGGAACACTTTTGCGTGCTATTCTTAAAAAGAACTTGGATTGACATTTCTATGGACTTTATTTTGGGGTCGCCTAGGACTAAGAAGGGGAGGGATTCTATTTTTGTTGTTGTGGATAGATTCTCTAAGATGGCACATTTTATAGCTTGTCATAAAACCGATGATGCTTCAAACATTGCGGATTTGTTCTTTAGAGAAGTCGTTAGGTTGCATGGAGTGCCTAGGACTATTGTTTCTGGTCGCGATGTTAAATTCTTGAGTTACTTTTGGAAGACTTTATGGGCTAAACTTGGCACAAAATTGTTGTTTTCTACTACTTGTCATCCTCAAACGGATGGACAAACTGAAGTTGTCAATAGAACTTTGGGAACACTTTTGCGTGCTATTCTTAAAAAGAACTTGGATTGACATTTCTATGGACTTTATTTTGGGGTTGCCTAGGACTAAGAAGGGGAGGGATTCTATTTTTGTTGTTGTGGATAGATTCTCTAAGATGGCACATTTTATAGCTTGTCATAAAACCGATGATGCTTCAAACATTGCGGATTTGTTCTTTAGAGAAGTCGTTAGGTTGCATGGAGTGCCTAGGACTATTGTTTCTGGTCGCGATGTTAAATTCTTGAGTTACTTTTGGAAGACTTTATGGGCTAAACTTGGCACAAAATTGTTGTTTTCTACTACTTGTCATCCTCAAACGGATGGACAAACTTAAGTTGTCAATAGAACTTTGGGAACACCTTTGCGTGCTATTCTTAAAAAGAACTTGGATTGACATTTCTATGGACTTTATTTTGGGGTCGCCTAAGACAAGAAGGGGAGGGATTCTATTTTTGTTGTTGTGGATAGATTCTCTAAGATGGCACATTTTATAGCTTGTCATAAAACCGATGATGCTTCAAACATTGCAGATTTGTTCTTTAGAGAAGTCGTTAGGTTGCATGGCATGCCTAGGACTATTGTTTCTGGTCGCGATGTTAAATTCTTTAGTTACTATTGGAAGACTTTATGGGCTAAACTTGGCACAAAATTGTTGTTTTCTACTACTTGTCATCCTCAAACGGATGGACAAACTGAAGTTGTCAATAGAACTTTGGGAACACTTTTGCGTGCTATTCTTAAAAAGAACTTGGATTGACATTTCTATGGACTTTATTTTGGGGTTGCCTAGGACTAAGAAGGGGAGGGATTCTATTTTTGTTGTTGTGGATAGATTCTCTAAGATGGCACATTTTATAGCTTGTCATAAAACCGATGATGCTTCAAACATTGCGGATTTGTTCTTTAGAGAAGTCGTTAGGTTGCATGGCATGCCTAGGACTATTGTTTCTGGTCGCGATGTTAAATTCTTGAGTTACTTTTGGAAGACTTTATGGGCTAAACTTGGCACAAAATTGTTGTTTTCTACTACTTGTCATCCTCAAACGGATGGACAAACTGAAGTTGTCAATAGAACTTTGGGAACACTTTTGCGTGCTATTCTTAAAAAGAACTTGGATTGACATTTCTATGGACTTTATTTTGGGGTCGCCTAGGACTAAGAAGGGGAGGGATTCTATTTTTGTTGTTGTGGATAGATTCTCTAAGATGGCACATTTTATAGCTTGTCATAAAACCGATGATGCTTCAAACATTGCGGATTTGTTCTTTAGAGAAGTCGTTAGGTTGCATGGAGTGCCTAGGACTATTGTTTCTGGTCGCGATGTTAAATTCTTGAGTTACTTTTGGAAGACTTTATGGGCTAAACTTGGCACAAAATTGTTGTTTTCTACTACTTGTCATCCTCAAACGGATGGACAAACTGAAGTTGTCAATAGAACTTTGGGAACACTTTGCGTGCTATTCTTAAAAAGAACTTGGATTGACATTTCTATGGACTTTATTTTGGGGTTGCCTAGGACTAAGAAGGGGAGGGATTCTATTTTTGTTGTTGTGGATAGATTCTCTAAGATGGCACATTTTATAGCTTGTCATAAAACCGATGATGCTTCAAACATTGCGGATTTGTTCTTTAGAGAAGTCGTTAGGTTGCATGGAGTGCCTAGGACTATTGTTTCTGGTCGCGATGTTAAATTCTTGAGTTACTTTTGGAAGACTTTATGGGCTAAACTTGGCACAAAATTGTTGTTTTCTACTACTTGTCATCCTCAAACGGATGGACAAACTGAAGTTGTCAATAGAACTTTGGGAACACTTTTGCGTGCTATTCTTAAAAAGAACTTGGATTGACATTTCTATGGACTTTATTTTGGGGTCGCCTAAGACAAAGAAGGGGAGGGATTCTATTTTTGTTGTTGTGGATAGATTCTCTAAGATGGCACATTTTATAGCTTGTCATAAAACCGATGATGCTTCAAACATTGCAGATTTGTTCTTTAGAGAAGTCGTTAGGTTGCATGGCATGCCTAGGACTATTGTTTCTGGTCGCGATGTTAAATTCTTTAGTTACTATTGGAAGACTTTATGGGCTAAACTTGGCACAAAATTGTTGTTTTCTACTACTTGTCATCCTCAAACGGATGGACAAACTGAAGTTGTCAATAGAACTTTGGGAACACTTTTGCGTGCTATTCTTAAAAAGAACTTGGATTGACATTTCTATGGACTTTATTTTGGGGTTGCCTAGGACTAAGAAGGGGAGGGATTCTATTTTTGTTGTTGTGGATAGATTCTCTAAGATGGCACATTTTATAGCTTGTCATAAAACCGATGATGCTTCAAACATTGCGGATTTGTTCTTTAGAGAAGTCGTTAGGTTGCATGGCGTGCCTAGGACTATTGTTTCTGGTCGCGATGTTAAATTCTTGAGTTACTTTTGGAAGACTTTATGGGCTAAACTTGGCACAAAATTGTTGTTTTCTACTACTTGTCATCCTCAAACGGATGGACAAACTGAAGTTGTCAATAGAACTTTGGGAACACTTTTGCGTGCTATTCTTAAAAAGAACTTGGATTGACATTTCTATGGACTTTATTTTGGGGTTGCCTAGGACTAAGAAGGGGAGGGATTCTATTTTTGTTGTTGTGGATAGATTCTCTAAGATGGCACATTTTATAGCTTGTCATAAAACCGATGATGCTTCAAACATTGCAGATTTGTTCTTTAGAGAAGTCGTTAGGTTGCATGGCATGCCTAGGACTATTGTTTCTGGTCGCGATGTTAAATTCTTTAGTTACTATTGGAAGACTTTATGGGCTAAACTTGGCACAAAATTGTTGTTTTCTACTACTTGTCATCCTCAAACGGATGGACAAACTGAAGTTGTCAATAGAACTTTGGGAACACTTTTGCGTGCTATTCTTAAAAAGAACTTGGATTGACATTTCTATGGACTTTATTTTGGGGTTGCCTAGGACTAAGAAGGGGAGGGATTCTATTTTTGTTGTTGTGGATAGATTCTCTAAGATGGCACATTTTATAGCTTGTCATAAAACCGATGATGCTTCAAACATTGCGGATTTGTTCTTTAGAGAAGTCGTTAGGTTGCATGGCATGCCTAGGACTATTGTTTCTGGTCGCGATGTTAAATTCTTTAGTTACTTTTGGAAGACTTTATGGGCTAAACTTGGCACAAAATTGTTGTTTTCTACTACTTGTCATCCTCAAACGGATGGACAAACTGAAGTTGTCAATAGAACTTTGGGAACACTTTTGCGTGCTATTCTTAAAAAGAACTTGGATTGACATTTCTATGGACTTTATTTTGGGGTCGCCTAGGACTAAGAAGGGGAGGGATTCTATTTTTGTTGTTGTGGATAGATTCTCTAAGATGACACATTTTATAGCTTGTCATAAAACCGATGATGCTTCAAACATTGCGGATTTGTTCTTTAGAGAAGTCGTTAGGTTGCATGGAGTGCCTAGGACTATTGTTTCTGGTCGCGATGTTAAATTCTTGAGTTACTTTTGGAAGACTTTATGGGCTAAACTTGGCACAAAATTGTTGTTTTCTACTACTTGTCATCCTCAAACGGATGGACAAACTGAAGTTGTCAATAGAACTTTGGGAACACATTTTGCGTGCTATTCTTAAAAAGAACTTGGATTGACATTTCTATGGACTTTATTTTGGGGTTGCCTAGGACTAAGAAGGGGAGGGATTCTATTTTTGTTGTTGTGGATAGATTCTCTAAGATGGCACATTTTATAGCTTGTCATAAAACCGATGATGCTTCAAACATTGCGGATTTGTTCTTTAGAGAAGTCGTTAGGTTGCATGGAGTGCCTAGGACTATTGTTTCTGGTCGCGATGTTAAATTCTTGAGTTACTTTTGGAAGACTTTATGGGCTAAACTTGGCACAAAATTGTTGTTTTCTACTACTTGTCATCCTCAAACGGATGGACAAACTTAAGTTGTCAATAGAACTTTGGGAACACCTTTGCGTGCTATTCTTAAAAAGAACTTCGATTGACATTTCTATGAACTTTATTTTGGGGTCGCCTAAGAAAAGAAGGGGAGGGATTCTATTTTTGTTGTTGTGGATAGATTCTCTAAGATGGCACATTTTATAGCTTGTCATAAAACCGATGATGCTTCAAACATTGCAGATTTGTTATTTAGAGAAGTCGTTAGGTTGCATGGCATGCCTATGACTATTGTTTCTGGTCGCGATGTTAAATTCTTTAGTTACTATTGGAAGACTTTATGGGCTAAACTTGGCACAAAATTGTTGTTTTCTACTACTTGTCATCCTCAAACGGATGGACAAACTGAAGTTGTCAATAGAACTTTGGGAACACTTTTGCGTGCTATTCTTAAAAGAACTTGGATTGACATTTCTATGGACTTTATTTCGGGGTTGCCTAGGACTAAGAAGGGGAGGGATTCTATTTTTGTTGTTGTGGATAGATTCTCTAAGATGGCACATTTTATAGCTTGTCAGTAAAACCGATGATGCTTCATACAATGCGGATTTGTTCTTTAGAGAAGTCGTTAGGTTGCATGGCATGCCTAGGACTATTGTTTCTGGTCGCGATGTTAAATTCTTTAGTTACTTTTGGAAGACTTTATGGGCTAAACTTGGCAAAAAATTGTTGTTTTCTACTACTTGTCATCCTCAAACGGATGGACAAACTGAAGTTGTCAATAAAACTTTGGGAACACTTTTGCGTGCTATTCTTAAAAAGAACTTGGATTGACATTTCTATGGACTTTATTTTGGGGTCGCCTAGGACTAAGAAGGGGAGGGATTCTATTTTTGTTGTTGTGGGTAGATTCTCTAAGATGGCACATTTTATAGCTTGTCATAAAACCGATGATGCTTCAAACATGGCGGATTTGTTCTTTAGAGAAGTCGTTAGGTTGCATGGAGTGCCTAGGACTGTTGTTTCTGGTCGCGATGTTAAATTCTTGAGTTACTTTTGGAAGACTTTATGGGCTAAACTTGGCACAAAATTGTTGTTTTCTACTACTTGTCATCCTCAAACGGATAGACAAACTGAAGTTGTCAATAAAACTTTGGGAACACATTTCTGTGCTATTCTTAAAAAGAACTTGGATTGACATTTCTATGGACTTTATTTTGGGGTGGCCTAGGACTAAGAAGGGGAGGGATTCTATTTTTGTTGTTGTGGATAGATTCTCTAAGATGGCACATTTTATAGCTTGTCATAAAACCGATGATGCTTCAAACATGCGGATTTGTTCTTTAGAAAAGTCGTTAGGTTGCATGGAGTGCCTAGGACTATTGTTTCTGGTCGCGATGTTAAATTCTTGAGTTACTTTTGGAAGACTTTATGGGCTAAACTTGGCACAAAATTGTTGTTTTCTACTACTTGTCATCCTCAAACGGATGGACAAACTTAAGTTGTCAATAGAACTTTGGGAACACTTTTGCGTGCTATTCTTAAAAAGAACTTGGATTGTAATGCCCAAGAATTATAGAATTGATAAACCAAGATTGTTAATCTTCGTTAATGTAAGACTCGAAAGATATGAGAATGCATGACATGCAATGAGGGAAGAAATATTTGAGAAACCAGATGTTGCATGGTCAGAAAACTAGAATTTAGAAGTTGCACAACCGCACCCGCGGTGCTAGCACGACCGCACCCGAGGTGCATGTGCAGAAAATGAAGTACAAATCCCGTAGACACACCGCACCCGCGGTATTAGACGGAGCGCACCTGCGCTGATGACACCGCACCCGCGGTCTTGCATGAAGCGCACCCGCGGTCTGAGCTGCCGAGAGAATGGCTAGGATCACCGCTTGAGCGCACCCGCGCTCCTTACACTCACCGCACCCGCGGTCATGCGTGTTGCATGAAAAATGATGCCACGTTTCATGAAGTGCATGCAGTATATATACAGAGGAATGACACGTTTTACCTCAGAATTTCAGAAAAGGAGGTCGAGATTTCGATAGAAAATCCTTACGCCTTTTTTGATTGGCGATTGTGGAAGGACCGTTCATCAGAATTCGAATTTGAACGTAGTACCGTACTCCTCTCGACTCGAGCTACACAAGGACGTAAGTTTTATTACGTTTTGAGATGTTTTGGAAATATGATGTTGTTAGAACTGTATATGTTTCAGATATGGTGTGTTTGCTACCGTAGGTATTGTATAATCGAAGTCAGATTTACAAATAGACTGTTTATACAATTGTTATGATTTTCTGAAGATATTGATTTAGATTGAACACTAGATTGGTATTGTTCTTGATTCAAGAATGGAGAAATGATTATTCGCATATGTTCTGAATAGATTATTCGGTATATTTGTGGAATCAGACTGAGGAAATTATACCATATGTCTGTGTTATGAATTAGATATGATATCAGCTGTGACACCCTGACCCGTTACAATTAAAATACAGCGGAATTTAAAATTTTCTTTCAAACGGAAGGAGTTTCAAAATGCATTTTATAAAAGTGTTTACAAAATAACAACATGATCATTCCAATGACATAACAAAATACAAAATATCATTAGTGTGATCATGTTACAAAATGGTACAAAATAATCATCCTTCCAATCTTCGTATGCATATGACCCCCATCCACAGTCAACGTCCCGGTCCGTCGCTCTTATCTGCATCACATGAAAATAACTGAAATGAGAATAAATCTCAGCAAGTGGAACTCTTACATAGCAATGATACATAGTATACTCTGTAAAACATGGCTTTTAAATCATAAATACCATCGACTCTGAAACATGAATAACGTAGCAATAACTGTAGCAATAGCAATAGCAATAGATAGCAATACGATGGTATTTCTCTTTTCTATGGTTGGATTGATATCAATAGTATCTGTGACTGTGGTTGCCAATATCCCATCGATATAAATCGATAACTGTGAGGGGATAAAAGCCTATGGTCGATGATCATCTAATTGCATGCAATGCTCTGACTATGATTAATCAATCCAATAAAACATTTGAATTCTCAATAACATTTAAAGCCGTCGTTTCGCAATCTCATAATATCTCTTGTATTCCCTTTTTAACAATAGTGAGACATCAATGCCTCCAATAGATAATCAATGAAATCAATACATAACAATGGATCAATGGAAGGGAATAACACTTTGAAACCTTTAAAACACAATACATATAATATCATGTGAGCACAAGGGATGAAATTCCACTTACAAACCAATAGAACACCTCCAACTATACTCTTGGTACACCACCTACAACAATAATCCATAAATAACACCAATATCAAGACTAAATCCAAGAGTCCATGCTAAATAATCCATAGAACCATCAAACATCAAATCCAAAATAACCCTTAACTCGAAACCTCATTAGAATCGCACCAAAAACTTACCTAAGCTTCCTTATACCACGGAGAACGATGATCTCAAGTCGGAAATCCAAATAACTCCAAGAAACAAAGATAGGAAGCAAAAGAAATGGATGAAAACCCTTGCCAATGGAGGGAAATCTCGAATGGAAGGGAAAGAAATGGATAAGGTATGGCCAACAACTCCCAAAAAGTAGCTAAATATCTCGCCCATACTTACACCGCGGGTGCGGTCACTCAAGCACCGCGGGTGCGGTCTCACCGCGGGTGCGGTCCTTGCACTGCCGCGGGTGCGGTGATGCCACGACCCTCCAAATCCAAAATCATGAATAGTACACCGCGGGGGCACTCCTCTAAGAGCGCGGGTGCACTCTACTCACGGCAATGAACAGTAACAAAACAACTAAAATCGATTCGAAACGCTGAAACGAACAATCAACACCAACTAACACCTCAAATAAATAATAACCAATAATACTATAGCCCAAAACACAACTATAATCATCTAATCACATAACCCAATTAACACAATAAAGCTTAAACCGTACCGTACACCGGGCTCGGCTATTACAATCTCCCCTCCTTAGAGGAATTTCGTCCTCGAAATTGACGTCACGGCACGAACAACTCAGGATACCTCTCTCTCATCTCAGTCTCTGGTTCCCACGTAGCCTCCTCAATCAAATGGTTCCTCCAAAGGACTTTAACGATGCCGATCTCTTTGTTCCTCAGAACTCTAACTGTGCGATCCAGAATCTGAATCGGAATCTCATGGTAAGTCAGACTCGGCGTCAAGTCCAATGGCTCATGGCGAAGAACATGGGAAGGATCTGCAATATACTTCCTGAGCATCGATACGTGAAACACATTATGGACTCTGTCAAGATCGGGCGGTAGGGCTAATCTGTAGGCTCGGTCACCCACTCTGTCCAATATCTCGAATGGACCAATGAATCTAGGGCTCAACTTGCCCTTCTTGCCAAATCGCATCACACCCTTGAGAGGTGCTATCTTCAGAAAAACATGATCACCAACCTCGAACTGCAAAGGTCTACGACGAACGTCTGCATAGCTCTTCTGTCTGGACTGAGCAGTCTTCATCCTCTCTCTGATAACTGCAACAACATCGGCAGTCTGTTGGACCAACTCGGGACCCAACATCTTCCTCTCTCCAACCTCATCCCAAAACAAAGGGGATCTGCACTTCCTGCCATAAAGTGCCTCATACGGTGCCATGCCAATCGTCGCCTGGTAGCTATTGTTGTACGTGAACTCCACAAGAGGCAACTTGGAATCCCAGCTACCAGAATAGTCAATAGTACAAGCTCTGAGCATATCCTCCAGAATCTGAATGACTCTCTCTGACTGACCGTCGCTCTGAGGATGATAAGCTGTACTGAAAGCTAATCGCGAACCATAAGCTCTATGCAAGACTCTTCCAAAACTCTGAGGTAAATCTAGGGTCACGATCAGACACGATCGACACAGGAACCCCATGAAGTCTAACAATCTCTGCAATGTAATCCTCGGCATACTGAGACATCGAATACGTCGTCTTGACTGGGAGAAAGTGCGCTGACTTGGTCAATCTATCAACAATAACCCAAATGGAATTGAAACCCTTCTGCGTCCTGGGTAAACCAGTCACGAAATCCATAGTGATATGCTCCCACTTCCACTGAGGAATCGGCAAAGAAAGCAATGTCCCAGCAGGTCTCTGGTGCTCAATCTTTACCTGCTGACAAGTAAGGCACTGAGAAATGAACAAAGCAATATCTCTCTTCATACCTGGCCACCAGTAGAGTCGACGAAGATCCTGATACATCTTCGTACTGCCTGGATGAATCGAATAAGGTGCGGTATGAGCCTCTGTCAAGACATCTCTACGAATATCGTCGCCAGAAGGAACACAAATGCGGCCTCTGAAAGTTACCAAATCATCACCATTCAGACTAAACTCTGAATTCCCTCTAGCCTCGGCTCTAGCTCTCAACTCTGCCAACTGAACATCAGTCGACTGCTCTCTACGGATCCTGTCCGTCAAAGTAGATCGAATGACCAACGCTGAAAAGCGAGCAATGGTACCTGGAATCACCAGATCAATCTCCTCTCTAAGCAAATCCATCAACAATGGCCTCTGAATCAAAGAACTCAATGAAGCACTCGACTTGCGGCTCAAAGCATCAGCCACCACGTTCGCCTTCCCTGGGTGATAACTGATCGTCACATCGTAATCCTTGACAAGCTCTAACCACCTCCTCTGTCGCATATTGAGCTCTTTCTGCGAGAACAGATACTTCAAACTCTTGTGGTCTGTGAAGATCTCACACTTTTCGCCATACAGATAATGTCTCCAAATCTTAAGGGCGAAAACCACAGCTGCAAGCTCCAAATCGTGCGTCGGATAATTCTTCTCATAATCCTTCAACTGGCGAGACGCATAGGCAATGACCTTACCTCGCTGCATCAACACTGCACCAAGGCCTCTCTTCGACGCATCGGTATAGACCACAAAATCCTCTGAACCACTGGGCAAAGAAAGAACAGGAGCTGTCGTCAATCTGTCCTTCAACTCCTGAAATGCACTCTGGCAATCGATAGACCACTCGAACTTCACAGTCTTCCTCGTCAGATTGGACAATGGCAGGGCAATCTTGGAGAAACCTGAAATGAAACGACGATAGTAACCCGCCAAACCGAGGAAACTGCGTACCTCAGAAACAGTGGTAGGAATAGGCCAACTCCGAATCGCCTCTATCTTCAACGGATCAACAGCAATGCCATCTCTCGAAACCACATGGCCTAGAAAAGAAATCTGATCCAGCCAAAACTCACACTTCTTCAACTTGGCAAACAACCTCTTCTCTCGCAACAACTGAAGCACCACTCTGAGATGCTCTGCATGAAGCTCTCTGGATTTGGAATAGATCAAGATATCGTCGATGAAAACAATGACGAAGCTATCCAGATAAGGCTTGAACACACGGTTCATCAGATCCATGAAGACTGAAGGGGCATTGGTCAAACCAAAAGACATGACAAGAAACTCATAGTGACCGTACCTGGTCCGGAAAGCTGTCTTAGGGATATCAGACTCCCTAACCTTCAACTGATAGTAGCCAGATCGAAGATCAATCTTCGAGAACACAGTAGCACCATGGAGCTGATCAAACAAATCATCTATCCGAGGCAACGGATACTTGTTCTTGACAGTTACTTTGTTAAGCTCCCTGTAGTCGATACACAGTCGCAAAGAACCATCCTTCTTCTTGACAAATAGAACCGGAGCTCCCCAAGGCGAAGAACTCGGACGAATAAAGCCCTTGTCTAAAAGATCCTGCAACTGAGTCTTCAACTCCTTCATCTCAGTAGGGGCCATCCGGTACGGAGCCTTAGAAATAGGAACCGTACCTGGAGCTAAATCAATCACAAACTCAACATCTCTATCCGGCGGCAAACCCGGAACATCATCCTCAAACACATCAGCAAACTCCCTCACCACATCAATATCATCTACATTCAACTTAATCAATCTATCAACATCCACAATAGAAGCAAGAAACCCATCGCAACCTCTACACAACAATCTCTCAGCCTCAAAGCAAGAAATAAAAGGGAGGACCAGCGAAGTACCTGTGCTGGCGAGCGCTCCTCCCTGGCCATCATCTGCAAAAGTCACCTTCTTAGCAACACAATCGATAACTGCACGGTAAGTCGAAAGCCAATCCATGCCAAGAATAACATCGAAGGCAACCAAAGGGATAACTATCAAATCAGCGAATACAACTCGCTCCTCAATACGAACAGGGCACGCAAAGACAATTGATGTCGGGCACAAGACATCCCCCGAAGGTAAAACAACATTAAGCTGGAGGGGAAGAACAGAAGGAACTATACCCAAAGATCTCAAAAATAATTCAGACATAAAAGAATGAGTAGCACCAGTATCAATCAAAGTAGTAGCTACTCTGCCTGAAATCAAAATAGTACTAGAGATCAATGAAGAATCACGATTAATACCTTCCTTGGTCATCGCAAAGATACGACCCTGCACCTTCCCTTGGCTATCTCCCCTCGGGCAATTCCTGGCAACGTGGCCCGCCGCGCCACAACGAAAACAAGTATGAGTGCCCAATCTGCACTCTCCTCGATGATGCTTACCACACTTTGGACACAGTGGCTTCTCGGGATCAAATGGAACTGGCGGTGGTCTAGAACTCGGCTCCATCTTGCCCTTGCCCTTGAAACGATCCCTGCCCCTCTGATTCGAACCCTGGCCTCTCTGAGCAATGGCCTGGTGTCTCTCCTGCCTCTCCCTGGCGATGTCCTTCTCATCTTGCTCGGCCAACAATGCTTTGGACACAATCTCCTTGAAAGTAACAGCTTTAGACATGTTGATATCACGACGAATCTCCGCTCTAAGGCCTCGAATGAAATGAGCGCCCTTGTCCTTGTCGTTCGAAGCAATATACGGAGCAAATAGGCAACCCTCCTCAAACTTCAGGATATACAGGCCAACATCCAAGCTCCCCTGTCGAAGTTCCAAGAACTCCGTAACCTTCCTCGCTCGAAGTGCGTCGGGGAAATACTTGTCGTAGAACAAGTCAGTGAACTCTGACCACTTCAGTGTCGCAACATCAACTCCAACCTTCGTCGCATTCCACCAAATGCGGGCAGCCTTAACCAACATGAAAATGGCACAACTAATCCTGTCTTTGTCCTCATACTGGAGATGATCGAAGATAGCTTCAAGCGCCTTGACCCACTCGACAGCAACTAGAGGATCGGTGCTACCTGCGAATTCCGGTGGATCCATTCTCTTAAAAGCAGAAAAGACGGCATCAGTGCCAACAGCCTGAGCAACTGGACCTCTCACTTGGCCTCGACCCTGTCCTGCTCCTTGCAATCGGAGCAACTGTTGAATCTGATCGCTATGCACCTTAGCCTGCTCCTTAAGCAACTTGCCGAACTCGTCGACAACTCTCGAGGAAGAACTATCCTCACCCTCTGCCGCCTTACGCTTAGGAGGCATACTCTACAATTGCTCACAAGACACCAATCAATATATATAACAATGGATAGATGCAAGAAAACATACCCGGACAGTTGAAAGTAGACGAAGTCATATCCATTGGTCCGAAGAACACCGCTCTGATACCACTAAATGTGACACCCTGACCCGTTACAATTAAAATACAGCGGAATTTAAAATTTTCTTTCAAACGGAAGGAGTTTCAAAATGCATTTTATAAAAGTGTTTACAAAATAACAACATGATCATTCCAATGACATAACAAAATACAAAATATCATTAGTGTGATCATGTTACAAAATGGTACAAAATAATCATCCTTCCAATCTTCGTATGCATATGACCCCCATCCACAGTCAACGTCCCGGTCCGTCGCTCTTATCTGCATCACATGAAAATAACTGAAATGAGAATAAATCTCAGCAAGTGGAACTCTTACATAGCAATGATACATAGTATACTCTGTAAAACATGGCTTTTAAATCATAAATACCATCGACTCTGAAACATGAATAACGTAGCAATAACTGTAGCAATAGCAATAGCAATAGATAGCAATACGATGGTATTTCTCTTTTCTATGGTTGGATTGATATCAATAGTATCTGTGACTGTGGTTGCCAATATCCCATCGATATAAATCGATAACTGTGAGGGGATAAAAGCCTATGGTCGATGATCATCTAATTGCATGCAATGCTCTGACTATGATTAATCAATCCAATAAAACATTTGAATTCTCAATAACATTTAAAGCCGTCGTTTCGCAATCTCATAATATCTCTTGTATTCCCTTTTTAACAATAGTGAGACATCAATGCCTGTGGGAACCCGGGCTCTAATTCTTTTTCTTGGGATTAAATGGATTGTTATTAAAAACATGGGTCAAATTTTTGCTTTTTGCATTAAATCAAATGTAAACAAACCAGCATGAGTTCTTTATTTAAATACAACATACAAACATCAAATACATGTATTATTCTGTATGTTCTCCCTAACTAGTAATAAAAGACAGTACATAAGAAAAGATAACTACTGGTCCATCTGCTACGCCCGTGATCTCCACGCTAATACGATCATCTCTGTCTCGACCCAGATCCTGCCCCACCTGTTGTTATGCACACATACAGACATAACAACAGCCGGAAAACCGGTGAGAACAAATCCCAGTATAAACATGTAACATGCATATAAAACAGTCTAAACATGAAACATGCTGATATGAATATCCTTCATATATAATCATGCAATGCAAATCTAATCATGTCTAGATGCGACTCGACTAGAACTCTAGGGATCCCGTGGTGAATAAGACGTCGCTATCTGTCACCTACCCTCCCAATCGAGGTGCTGTACGTCTTATTCCTAGACTTCGGCCTGATCTGTATCCGCGTCTACAATAGGGGCGGTGATCTTCCCCTAAGCTGTGATAACGCCGAACGTCTAGTAGTCTGCCTGATCTCCAGACTGTCCTATCTTAATGCATGAATACACAATCTGTAAACAAGCATAATCATTCTAATGCAATGCCACATGATCTGTAAACAAAGCATAGCAAGATTTGTATACAATTCTATAAACAAATCTATAAACAATTATAATCATATCAAGGTATGAACAATAAAACAAGTATGTGATTTTGGTTGGGAAACTCAAATGTGATCTCATTTGAGTCGTGATTCCCCAAACAAAACATGTACTATACCTTTCTTGCTAAACCTTTATCGATGTCTAGATCTCGATGCCGAAGTGAGGTAGGATGAATCTGAAATGACAATGTTGAAGTATACAATATCACTTCCCATTTCAATTCAACACCTAAACAAATCAATAATCAATTCCGGTATAGTCTGACGGCATAACGGCGTACTTTCTCGATACCGATTAACCCAATTTAACATATATTAACATGGTACAATTCTCAACTCATAATCATCACAATACGTATGTCAAGATTCCAAAATCTGCATAATTTCAACACTAAACATGCTGGAAAAATCGTAACAATTGCATACGATACCCGTTCTTCGATCCGTTTACGGTCCTACAATATCTACCATCTCAAGAACACAATATAACTATCATAATCTAATTTCCCAATCATCTGAATTTCGAAACTTGCTGGAAATGAGTGAAACTTACCTCACTTTGTAGCTACTAACGAGAGGAGTTCAAAACCGAAGTCAAATTTAAGGTTGGATGGCTAAATCTTGTAAAAGCACAAATTATAAGCTAAAGGAAATGAAGCTTTTCTCCTCTGAAGTCTACCTTTTCCCTGCTGAATGAAGAAGAAATCGTGCATTTAGTATATATACTTTGCATGTTTCAAGACACATGGCACATCCTTTGGTGTACACGGCTCTCGCTCGGGCGGTCCAAAGTTGCCGCCCGGGCGAGAAACTCTCGGCCCTGGACTACTTTACACGCTCGCTCGGGCGAGCAAAAACTTCCGCCCGGGCGAACAACTCTCGGCCTTCGCCCATTCCAGCAGCCTCGCTCGGGCGGTCAAAAACATCCGCCCGGGCGAGTGACTCTCGACCCTCTTCTCTGAGGCATTCTCGCTCGGGCGGTCAAAAGCGTCCGCCCGGGCGAGTCACTTTCGCCCAAAAATTTACATATTTAACTTTTAAATCTCAACATAATCTGGTTGCATTCATATCTTAAACTAACGTGTTTTAAAATCTTGGGCATTACAAGTCTCCCCCTCTAAGACATAAGTTCGTCCTCGAACTTGATATAAATCAATTAAAGTATTTAAAACAGCATTACCATCTAAAACTGGATAAATACTCACATCATTGAAATAACTCGGGGTGTTTCTGTCTCATGCTGGCTTCTGTCTCCCAAGTCGCTTCTTCAATGCCATGACGACTCCAGTGAACTTTCACAAGTGGAATATTCTTCGTTCTGAGTTGCTTGTTTTTCCGATCAAGAATCTGTATCGGTTGTTCCACATAGCTCAACGTCTGATCAAGTTCAGCTTCTTCAGGTTGAATGACATGAGAAACATCTGGCATATATTTTCGTAACATTGATACATGAAACACGTCATGTATTCCGGATAGAGAAGGAGGAAGTGCTAGTCGATAAGCTCGATCGCCAATTTTCTCAAGAATCTCGTAAGGACCAATGTATCGAGGAGATAGTTTCCCGCGTTTGCCAAATCGCACCACGCCTCTGAATGGAGAAATCTTTAAGAATACTCTATCTCCTGCCTCAAATACTAACGGTCTACGTCTGATATTGGCATACTTTGCTTGTCGATCCTGTGCTGTTTTCATTCTTTTCTGAATAACTTTCACCTTCTCAGTCATGTCACGAATCATGTCTGGCCCAAGTTCTGGCACTTCTGAAATATCATCCCAATATAGCGGAGATCTGCACTTCTTGCCATACAAAGCTTCAAACGGCGCCATCTCAATACTCGTCTGATAGCTGTTATTGTAAGAAAATTCGCAAAGAGGTAGAGAATCTTGCCAACCAATGCCAAAATCTAGCACGACGGCCCTCAACATATCCTCTAATGTCTGGATAGTCCGCTCTGACTGTCCGTCTGTCTGAGGATGGTAAGCAGTACTCAGGTGTAATGTCGTACCTAAAGCCTGCTGTAAACTGTGCCAAAAGTGAGAAGTGAATCGTGAATCACGATCTGATACGATAGACTTCGGCACTCCATGCAATCTGACTACCTCTCGAATATAAATCTCCGCCATCTGATCCTGTCTATACGTCATTCTGTACGGAATGAAACAAGCAGATTTGGTCAATCTGTCAATAATGACCCAAATCGCATCACAGCCTTTGGATGATCTGGGTAACTTCGTCACGAAATCCATGGAAATGTGGTCCCATTTCCATTCAGGAATGGCTAGACTCTGAAGTAATCCACCAGGCTTCTTCCTCTCAGCTTTCACCTGTTGGCAGTTCAAACACTTAGACACAAATTCGGCAATGTCTGACTTCATTCGCTTCCACCAGAACTGTGTCTTCAAGTCGTTGTACATCTTCCTGCCACCCGGATGAATGCTGAACCGACTACAATGTGCTTCTGTCAGAATCTGCTGTCTCAAATCTGCAACATCTGGCACAACTAGACGGTTATTCACGTACAACACATGATCCCGTACCTGATATTCTGATACATGCCCTGATCTGACCATTTGGATTGATTTCTGTACATTCTGATCGGTTCTTTGTGCTTCCTTGATCCTCATAATCAAATTGGGCTCAACTTGGATTGTAAACAGTCGTAGTGGCTTACTATCTGTATCAAATTCTAATCCAGATGTACAGCAATTTTCAACTAACTTGATAACACCTATCGTCGATAAGGACAAAGAACATACCTTACGACTCAAGGCATCTGCTGCTGCATTTGACTTCCCTGGATAATATTTGATTTCACAGTCAAAATCTTTCAAAAGATCAAGCCATCTACGCTGCCTCATATTCAGTTCCGATTGAGAGAATAGGTACTTTAGGCTTTTGTGATCAGAGAATATCTCAAATTTTTCGCCGTAGAGATAATGACGCCAAATCTTTAATGCAAATACGATAGCCGCCAATTCCAAATCATGAATGGGGTATCGTACCTCATGTGGCTTCAATTGTCTCGAGGCGTATGCGATCACATGGCCTTGCTGCATAAGAACACATCCCAAACCTCTATGAGAAGCATCACAATATACAACAAAATTACCTGTACTTGAAGGTATCGTCAATACTGGAGCCCTAGTCAGTCTTTTCTTCAATTCAACAAAGCTAGACTCACACTCCTCTGACCAAACAAATGGTGCATTCTTTTGTGTCAATTGAGTTATCGGCTTGGCAATACTGGAGAAATCTTTGATAAATCTTCTGTAGTATCCGGCTAAGCCCATGAAACTGCGTATTTCTGGTACAGAAGTCGGTCTCGACCAACTGATCACAGCTTCCACTTTGCTTGGATCAACAGAAATACCATCTCCAGAAATGATATGCCCCAAAAAGACAACTCGATCCAGCCAAAACTCACACTTTGACAATTTAGCATACATTCACTCGTTTCTCAACTTCTGCAAATCAATTCTGAGGTGCTCTGCATGCTCATTTCTATTCTTCGAATACACCAAAATATCATCAATGAAGACAATCACAAATTCATCTAGATATCTCTGAAATACTTGGTTCATCAACCCCATAAATACCGCAGGAGCATTGGTTAAACCAAAAGGCATGACAATAAATTCGTAATGTCCATACCTGGTTCGAAATGCTGTCTTTGGTATGTCTATATCTCGAACTCTGAGCTGATGATATCCAGAACGCAAATCAATCTTCGAATACACGGAGGATCCCTGCAACTGATCAAATAAATCATCAATCCTAGGCAAAGGATATTTGTTCTTGATCGTTGCCTTGTTCAGTTGCCGATAATCTATACACAAACGCATCGAACCATCTTTCTTCCGCACAAACAGCACCGGAGCGCCCCAAGGAGATACACTAGGTCTGATATATCCCTTGGCCAGAAGATCTTCTAATTGTGCTTTCAGTTCTTTTAGTTCGATGGGTGCCATCCTATACGGAGCTCTCGAAATAGGGACGGTACCTGGTGTAAGATCAATACTGAAATCTACCTCACGAACCGGAGGTAATCCTGGGATCTCATCTGGAAAAATATCTGCAAATTCCCGCACTACTGGTATTTCTGCCAACGCCGGGCTCGACTTCTGCATATCTACAGCATAAATAAAGAAACCATCTGCTCCTTTTTGCAACAATCTGTTCATAGTAAGAGCCGAAATCAAGGGAATCCGAGATCTGGAACCCTTCCCGTAGAATTTCCACTCGTCTGTCATCTCGGGTCTGAATCTGACAATCTTGTGGAAACAATCCACGGTGGCTCTATACTTCGTTAGCATGTCAATACCAACTATACAGTCAAAATCAGCTAGACCCAACACTATACAATCTAGGTCAATCTCATGCCCCTCAAACTGTAGAATGCAATGCCTAACCGTAGTTACAGATATCAATCCACTTCCCAACGGGGAATTAATAGACACAACATCTAGCAAAGACTCAACAGGCAATGAATGCAACAATGCAAATCGCTCCGAAATGAAAGTATGCGATGCGCCAGTATCTATCAAAATATAAGCAGGATAACCATAAAGAGAACAGTTACCTGCTATAACATCATCTGGTGCATCTTGTGCTTGCTCCTATGTCAATGCAAACACTTGAGCCTGTTGCCTCGGGGGTTGAGTCACCGTCTGACTACCTCGGCCTCTGGGTTGAGTCTGTGCTGGTGGAGGCTGAAAAGAGTGAACTGATGATGCCTGCCGCTCAAACTGAGGTACGGAACCGGATGCTCTTCCACTCTGGCCTTGCTGTACACTCCTCTGGGGACAGACTTTGGCAAAATGCCCCGGTTGCCTACAAATGTTGCATCGGCCTGTAACTCCTTGGCACTGTTCAGTCGCATGCTTCCCTCCACAGGAGCTGCAATAAACACCCGAATACCTGGCACTCTGATCAAAACCAGTCTGTCTTGATCCGCTGGAGCTCGACGAACTGCTCCCAGGTCGCTTAAACTGCTTCCCTTTCGCCTTCAGCTGTTCTTTGCGTCCACTGCTACTACCACCGCTTTCGAATCGAGGAGGAGGAACTTGGGATGAAGGTAGTGGCGGTCTCGGACTCGGTGCAACATATGGAGCACTCCGTTGCCTAAGCAATCCTGCTTCAGCTCCTTTGGCACGATTCAATGCATCCGAGAAATTATCGGGTCTCCCAGTATTGACCAACGTAAAGATATCTGGATTCAGGCCATTTATAAACTGATCCGCCATGGCCTCGTCATTTCCTGAAACATGGGGTGCAAAACGAAGCAAAGAAGAGAATTTAGCAACATACTCTTCAATGTTCAATGGCCCTTGCCTCAGGTTGGCAAATTCAGCGCCTTTATCTTTACGGTAGGATACAGGGAAGAATCGCTGATTGAACTCCGTCTTGAATACCTTCCACGTAATCTCGGTACCCCGCTGCTCTAAAGCTCTCCTAATATTCAACCACCAATTCTTGGCTATATCTTGCAATTGATGGCCAATTAGCTTTATTCTCTTCTCGTCACTGTACTCCAAAGAGTCGAATAGCATTTCAATGTCTTCAAGCCAGCTTTCGCACTCGATGGCATTCTCTGTACCCTTTAATGTCGGAGGTCGGAAAGATTGGAATCGCTTCAGCAACGTCTCCATAGGGGTCGCCGTAACATCCATAGGATCTCCGGATGTGCTCCCCTGTTCTGGCGCTGCTGGTCGTAGAGGTACGGCTGCCCTTCTAGGAGGCATATCTACTAAACCAACTAATTAGTAAACAATATATACAACTGTTTCAGCCATCCTCTAGTCAGTTACCTCTGATCTAGAATCAGTTCTGATTCAGTCAATCACATGCTGAACGAAATCAAATAACATGTAATAACGAAAGCAATAAACATGCTAGCATATCATAAGCAAGGAAGATGACTCGATCTACCCCGCTCATTCTACTCTATCTCAGTCTACAGAACCTACGGCTCTGATACCACCTGTTGTGGGGACCCGGGCTCTAATTCTTTTTCTTGGGATTAAATGGATTGTTATTAAAAACATGGGTCAAATTTTTGCTTTTTGCATTAAATCAAATGTAAACAAACCAGCATGAGTTCTTTATTTAAATACAACATACAAACATCAAATACATGTATTATTCTGTATGTTCTCCCTAACCAGTAATAAAAGACAGTACATAAGAAAAGATAACTACTGGTCCATCTGCTACGCCCGTGATCTCCACGCTAATACGATCATCTCTGTCTCGACCCAGATCCTGCCCCACCTGTTGTTATGCACACATACAGACATAACAACAGCCGGAAAACCGGTGAGAACAAATCCCAATATAAACATGAAACATGCATATAAAACAGTCTAAACATGAAACATGCTGATATGAATATCCTTCATATATAATCATGCAATGCAAATCTAATCATGTCTAGATGCGACTCGACTAGAACTCTAGGGATCCCGTGGTGAATAAGACGTCGCTATCTGTCACCTACCCTCCCAATCGAGGTGCTGTACGTCTTATTCCTAGACTTCGGCCTGATCTGTATCCGCGTCTACAATAGGGGCGGTGATCTTCCCCTAAGCTGTGATAACGCCGAACGTCTAGTAGTCTGCCTGATCTCCAGACTGTCCTATCTTAATGCATGAATACACAATCTGTAAACAAGCATAATCATTCTAATGCAATGCCACATGATCTGTAAACAAAGCATAGCAAGATTTGTATACAATTCTATAAACAAATCTATAAACAATTATAATCATATCAAGGTATGAACAATAAAACAAGTATGTGATTTTGGTTGGGAAACTCAAATGTGATCTCATTTGAGTCGTGATTCCCCAAACAAAACATGTACTATACCTTTCTTGCTAAACCTTTATCGATGTCTAGATCTCGATGCCGAAGTGAGGTAGGATGAATCTGAAATGACAATGTTGAAGTATACAATATCACATCCCATTTCAATTCAACACCTAAACAAATCAATAATCAATTCCGGTATAGTCTGACGGCATAACGGCGTACTTTCTCGATACCGATTAACCCAATTTAACATATATTAACATGGTACAATTCTCAACTCATAATCATCACAATACGTATGTCAAGATTCCAAAATCTGCATAATTTCAACACTAAACATGCTGGAAAAATCGTAACAATTGCATACGATACCCGTTCTTCGATCCGTTTACGGTCCTACAATATCTACCATCTCAAGAACACAATATAACTATCATAATCTAATTTCCCAATCATCTGAATTTCGAAACTTGCTGGAAATGAATGAAACTTACCTCACTTTGTAGCTACTAACGAGAGGAGTTCAAAACCGAAGTCAAATTTAAGGTTGGATGGCTAAATCTTGTAAAAACACAAATTATAAGCTAAAGGAAATGAAGCTTTTCTCCTCTGAAGTCTACCTTTTCCCTGCTGAATGAAGAAGAAATCGTGCATTTAGTATATATACTTTGCATGTTTCAAGACACATGGCACATCCTTTGGTGTACACGGCTCTCGCTCGGGCGGTCCAAAGTTGCCGCCCGGGCGAGAAACTCTCGGCCCTGGACTACTTTACACGCTCGCTCGGGCGAGCAAAAACTTCCGCCCGGGCGAACAACTCTCGGCCTTCGCCCATTCCAGCAGCCTCGCTCGGGCGGTCAAAAACATCCGCCCGGGCGAGTGACTCTTGACCCTCTTCTCTGAGGCATTCTCGCTCGGGCGGTCAAAAGCGTCCGCCCGGGCGAGTCACTTTCGCCCAAAAATTTACATATTTAACTTTTAAATCTCAACATAATCTGGTTGCATTCATATCTTAAACTAACGTGTTTTAAAATCTTGGGCATTACAATGCCTCCAATAGATAATCAATGAAATCAATACATAACAATGGATCAATGGAAGGGAATAACACTTTGAAACCTTTAAAACACAATACATATAATATCATGTGAGCACAAGGGATGAAATTCCACTTACAAACCAATAGAACACCTCCAACTATACTCTTGGTACACCACCTACAACAATAATCCATAAATAACACCAATATCAAGACTAAATCCAAGAGTATAGTTAGAGGTGTTCTATTGGTTTGTAAGTGGAATTTCATCCCTTGTGCTCACATGATATTATATGTATTGTGTTTTAAATGTTTCAAAGTGTTATTCCCTTCCATTGATCCATTGTTATGTATTGATTTCATTGATTATCTATTGGAGGCATTGATGTCTCACTATTGTTAAAAAGGGAATACAAGAGATATTATGAGATTGCGAAACGACGGCTTTAAATGTTATTGAGAATTCAAATGTTTTATTGGATTGATTAATCACAGTCAGAGCATTGCATGCAATTAGATGATCATCGACCATAGGCTTTTATCCCCTCACAGTTATCGATTTATATCGATGGGATATTGGCAACCACAGTCACAGATACTATTGATATCAATCCAACCATAGAAAAGAGAAATACCATCGTATTGCTATCTATTGCTATTGCTATTGCTACAGTTATTGCTACGTTATTCATGTTTCAGAGTCGATGGTATTTATGGTTTAAAAGCCATGTTTTACAGAGTATACTATGTATCATTGCTATGTAAGAGTTCCACTTGCTGAGATTTATTCTCATTTCAGTTATTTTCATGTGATGCAGATAAGAGCGACGGACCGGGACGTTGACTGTGGATGGGGGTCATATGCATACGAAGATTGGAAGGATGATTATTTTGTACCATTTTGTAACATGATCACACTAATGATATTTTGTATTTTGTTATGTCATTGGAATGATCATGTTGTTATTTTGTAAACACTTTTATAAAATGTATTTTGAAACTCCTTCCGTTTGAAAGAAAATTTTAAATTCCGCTGTATTTTAATTGTAACGGGTCAGGGTGTCACATTTAGTGGTATCAACTCTTGGTACACCACCTACAACAATAATCCATAAATAACACCAATATCAAGACTAAATCCAAGAGTCCATGCTAAATAATCCATAGAACCATCAAAACATCAAATCCAAAATAACCCTTAACTCGAAACCTCATTAGAATCGCACCAAAAACTTACCTAAGCTTCCTTATACCACGGAGAACGATGATCTCAAGTCGGAAATCCAAATAACTCCAAGAAACAAAGATAGGAAGCAAAAGAAATGGATGAAAACCCTTGCCAATGGAGGGAAATCTCGAATGGAAGGGAAAGAAATGGATAAGGTATGGCCAACAACTCCCAAAAAGTAGCTAAATATCTCGCCCATACTTACACCGCGGGTGCGGTCACTCAAGCACCGCGGGTGCGGTCTCACCGCGGGTGCGGTCCTTGCACTGCCGCGGGTGCGGTGATGCCACGGCCCTCCAAATCCAAAATCATGAATAGTACACCGCGGGGGCACTCCTCTAAGAGCGCGGGTGCACTCTACTCACGGCAATGAACAGTAACAAAACAACTAAAATCGATTCGAAACGCTGAAACGAACAATCAACACCAACTAACACCTCAAATAAATAATAACCAATAATACTATAGCCCAAAACACAACTATAATCATCTAATCACATAACCCAATTAACACAATAAAGCTTAAACCGTACCGTACACCGGGCTCGGCTATTACATCAGCGATGTTGTGATTTACGGAGTTACAAGACTGTGTTAGTATGCCGTTGAAACATCAGTTAATTTAGAGTGATCAGATTATATACTGAGTTGAGTATTGATCAGAACAGATCGTGAATTGAGTTACACAATGATACAGTGTATTTGATATTGTCATCTCAGACTTGATATGGACAGATTGGACTTCGAGACTTCGTCTTCGTCAGACCAGGACGACAAAGGTATAATTCATGTGATATCTGGGAAGATATAACTCAAATCAGATCTTATTTGAGTTTCCCAATAAAATCACATACTTGATTATTGTTTATCTTTTGATATAATTGTGATTTGTTTATAGACTTTATATTCAAATCCTTTGAAATGAACATGCTTTGTTTACAGATTGTTATACATTGCATTTGAGGTAGGAAAGTTTGACAGATAGTCAGACTTCTAGACGTTCGGTGTATCGTTACATAGGAGCAGACACCCTCCTATTGTAGATTATTCGATACAGATATGACCGAAGTCTAGGAATAAGACGTACGTCACCCCAATTGGGAGGGTAGGTGACAGACAGTGACGTCTTATTCACCCCGGGATCCCTAGAGATATAGTTGAGTCGAGTCTAGACATGATTTGACTAGAACTGCATGTGGTTATGAATGTGGTTTCATAGACTATGAAATCCATGTTTATTGCTTTCAGTCATGACAGCATGTTTATATGATTTGATTTAAATTTCATATGTATCTGAATTGGGTTGCATGCTTGTTTTGATTTGATTTCATAAATTATGAAATCTATTACTTTTGAATATGTTCATGATAGCATGTTTTATGATTTAGATTGTTTCTATACATGCTTACCATGTTTTATACTGGGATTTGTTCTCACCGGAGTTATCCGGCTGTTGTCGTGTCTGTATGTGTGCATGGCAACAGGTGGGGCAGGATCTGGGTCTCGAGCTAGATGAGAGGTTGAGGATAGCGTGGAAATCTCGGGCGTTGAAGATTTCTAGTGTTTGCTTATTAGACTTGTACTACTGATATTTGTAGTTGGTATTTAAACACTAGCGTATGATTGTACTAGACAGACTTGTATGTACATTATGTTGTTTAATTAATATAGAGACATGTTATGCTTTAATTATACATTTGAGTTCATGTTAAAAGCAAAATTTTGACCCACATTTTCGAGCAAAGATCCAATAAATCCCAAAATAATTGAGTTAGAGCCCGGGTCCCCACAACATGTGGTATCAGAGCGATTGATCCTTTAGATTGAGATAGTCAGAATTGATAGATCTTTTAGAATGAGATAGTAGAGAATGAGCGGGGTAGATTGAATTGTCTTCCTTGCATATGATTGCTAGCATGAGATTTGTTTCAATGTTGAATAACATTGTGTGTGCTAGCATGATTTATTGCTTTTCCTATTACATGTTGTTTGTTATCTGAGTTGATTACAGCATGTAATTACCAAGCCTGAATCAGAACTGAGTCTGGATCAGAGGTATATGATCAGAGAAGGGCTGAGACAGATTGTATAGATTATGTACTAATCTGTTTGATTTTCAGATATACCGCCTCGAAGAATTTCAGAAAAGGGCAGTACTTCGTCTGAACAGAGAGATGTATCAGAAACCCAGTTAGAAGAAAAGATGAAAGAGTTTGAGTTATTACAGCCGTCGATTCTGAGTGGTACTGAGACATCTGAAGATTGTCAGAACTGGTTTGATGATATAGAAATCTTGTTTGATTTGCTTGATTGTACAGATGAACAGAGGGTTAAAATGGTGCCTTATCAGTTACGAGAAGCCGCCAGGAGTTGGTGGATTACCAGTAGAAGAATGTGGGCACAGAGAGGTACAGTGATGTCGTGGGAAATATTCAGAACTTAATTCTATCGAAGATTTTTCTCAGCTTCGTACCGAGAGGACAAGAAATTAGAGTTTGAGAATTTGAGCCAAGGGCCGCTGAATACTGAGCAATATATTGCTAAATTCTCTACTCTACTGCATTTTGCTCCTCATTTAGCTGGAAATGATGAAGCTATAGTAAATCAGTTCATCAGAGGGTTGAACTCAGAGGTAGTTGCATTTATGAATTTGCAGCGACCTTACCATTTTGCTGACATCCTGAGTAGAGCGAAGAGAGCTAGAGGTGAGTTTGATTAGACAATTGACAAGGTTGTGTGTGAAGCCACTTCAGACACAGCAATCCCCTCTTCGATATGATCACGGCAGTACGAGTGGGAAGCAAGATGTGCTGAAAGCTCGAAAGAAGCCATTCAAGAAGCTAGGAAGCGATTCATCTAGCTCTAGTGTTTCTGGTCCAAGTTATACTGGAGTGTATTGCAGAAGTTGCGGAGGAAGACATTCCACCGAACAATGCCAGGGAGTAACTGGTAGATGCAATATTTGTGGACAGCCGGGACACTTTGCTAAAGTTTGTCCCCAGAAGCGTTCCCGAAGATCGTAGGGAACAGAGTTCACTTGAAACCACAGATTCAGAATTCACAACAAGTACTGGTCTTTATGATTCTATTGCATATGTATTGATATATACTAATGCATTTGTTAAGAATATCTTTGACTGAGTTGCATGGAGATATGCTGTATCTGTTGGGTTTGTATTTACTGTAGTATTGATGTCCTTGCTTGTTGAGGAAGTGTTGATATCAGAGATTTCTGTATATATTGTATACTACAGTAAGATGAGAATGAAATAGAAATAGCTTATGATGTACTTGTGTTCCTGATTTGAACGCATTATTGATAAGCATATGCTGAACAAGTACAGACATATTGTAGAATTTTTCTATAAATGGTAAAAGTCAGACCAGATATGGATGATGAGTAGAGATTCACAGTAAGGATTCTAGATTTCGAATTCCTTTGATATCTGTGTTGTTTATGACTCGATTGATACAGAAAGGAACATATGGTATCCTTATGTATTCAGTAGATATACTGAAATCGAGCCTAATATTGGCAGATCTGCCAGTATTGTACGAGTTGGCTGATATTGCCAGATAAGATTTCAGATTGCTTTATATCAGAAAGATAGATTGCAGAATTGAATTAAGATCAGATATTAATTGTATGGTAGATTCAGTACAGAATGATATTGAATATCAAGAATGATACAGAACGAATTGAACGATTTGAAAGATTAACAGCAGAATACTGAACAGGAGTTACATTGGAGTAATGTTTCTCTTTGGCATGTCTCAGTATGTTTAGAGATATTCTGAAGATTTATACTCGTTATATCTATGATATATGGATATATTTGCAGTGTCTGGTTGATTGACTCGAGTAGTTGGAAATTATACTGAATATTTAAAGATTTTGTTGAATATTCTGAGAATTGTGAGTATTGTATACAGAAATTATTCAGATAAGAATTCCGCTTGAAACAGATTGTATTCAGAATATGCGATATCTGAAGTTAGTATACAGATAGATTTTGATACAGTTGAGACAGAGATCAGTAACTGAGAACGAGACTGATGCCAGAAAGACCAGAAAGTTCAGAAATTTCAGAAATGTATTTTTTCTGATTGGGCAGATTATTTGATTCGACTGTTGCTTTATATCTGCTGGGTATTGTTATTGTTCTAAATCAGTATTTGAGATATTTTTATATTGTTTTGGGGGAGCATATTATATTTGCAGATGATATATAGCAATGGATCAGAATGGCATGAAGATCTGATTGATTTGTCAAAATCGATAGTATTGTTAGAATTTACAATCCTATATATTTACTAGATTAGTATAGATTATTGTTATTCTGAATCAGTATTGATACAGATTTTCTGAACTGTTGAGGGTATATACAGTCCAGCTTGTATCAGAAATGAATTCTATAATTTCAGCAGTTCAGAAACGTGATCAGAATGGTCAGAGCAGTATTTCGATAATCAGAGCAGTTCAGACGAAGTACTACCTCTCTCTGGAATTCTCCGAGGCGGTATATCTGAATATCAAACAAATCAACATACAATCGGTATAATCTGTCTCAGCCCTCCTCTGATCATATACCTCTGATTCAGACTCGGTTCTGATCCAGGCTTAGTAAGTACATGCTGCAATCAACTCAGATACAAACAACACGTAATAGGGAAGACAGTAAATCATGCTAGCACACATCATGCTAATCAACATTGACGTAAATCTCATGCTAGCAATCACATGCAAGGAAGAAAATTCAATCTACCCCGCTCATTCTCAGCTATCTCAGTCTGAAGAATCTATCAATTCTGACTATCTTAATCTAAAGGATCTATCGCTCTGATACCACCTGTTGTGGGGACCCGGACGCTAATCATCTTCTTACTCAACTTTTTGGGATTTAATTATCAATTAAGATAAAACAGGGTCTAAAAATTTTTCTTTTTAAATTATAACTGCGAAAGGTAATGGACTCTAAATACTATACATGTCTGTATATAAAAATACAAATTCAGTATTAAAATACAATAATGTACAACCTTCTAATCTAAGGTTCACTACTAAAGTTCTAGTAGTAAAATCCAATCTACTGTAAGTCCGGAATCACCACGCTAAACTCGTCTTCTCTCGTCATCTTCTCGACCCTGATCCAGCCCCACCTGTTGTAATGCACACATACAAAACACGACAACAGCCGGATAACTCCGGTGAGAATAAATCCCAGTATAAAACATGGTAAGCATGTATATAAACAAACTAATTCATAAAACATGCGATCATGTGTAAACACAATATATTTCATAATCTATGAAATTAAGCATGCAACTCAAAATCAGATAAACATGCATATAAACAATCTAAATCATAAAACATGCTAGCACAACTGAAAGCAATAACGATGGGTTCCATGATCTAGGAGCCACATCCATATAAGCATGAAGTCCTAATCAAATCATGTCTAGACTTGACTCGATCTATAACTCTAGGGTTCCCGGGGTGAATAAGACGTCACTGGCTGTCACCTACCCAACCACTCGGGGCGACTGTACGTCTTATTCCTAGACTTCGGTCCGAGCTGTATCGACGGCTGGCAATAGGAGTAATGACTACTCCTAAGTTGAGATACACCGAACGTCTAGAAGTCTGACAATGACTGTCAAGACTTTCCTATCTTAAATGCAATGAATAACAATCTGTAAACAAAGCATAATCATATTCATAACTGAATATCCCAATTATCTTACCTGCTTGAATACAATTCTAAAATCAAAGCATAATCAGGTAATAATATAAATAATAATCTAGTATGTGATTTTATTGGGAAACTCAAATCAATCTAATTTGAGTTATGCTTCCCGAATATCACATGAATTATACCTTTGTCGTCCCTATCTGACGAAGACGATGACCTATATCCAAATCTGTCCATATCAAATGTCCTTGTGTAGCCTGCGTTGATAGTAACACAGTACCGAAGTCGGATTTCAATTCAGATAGACGGTTTACTCGCAAATCAATTTAAGAAAATAAGAACGAAGCTTTTTCCCTCACCCTCGATTTCTCCTCTTCTGAAATGAGATTTACGCCTGTAAATATATATATATATACTTACACTCACATGCAGCAAAGCACATGGCTCGTCCTTCGCGCAACACGTCTCGCGCATATGCGCGGCCACTACTCGCGCATATGCGCGAGACCTACTGTCTCGGCGAAACTGCTACTCGCGCATATGCGCCATTAATTCCGCGCATATGCGCCACCCCTTCTAACCCTCCCGCGCATATGCGCCACTCTACTCGCGCATATGCGCCACTGGTTCTGGCCTTGCCGCGCATGTGCGCGCATTATCTCGCGCATGTGCGCGCAAGCCTCGGCCAGCTCCGCGCATGTGCGCCCTCTCACTTATTGCACACACATTTCACACCTTTATCATGTGTCCTAGTCCGATCCGTTCCGTCTATAATCATCTCGATTAATTTAATAAATCATTCCGGATTAATCTCCGATTACAGTAATCATATCCAAATCATTTCAGATTACGGTAATTAAATTTCCGGGCATTACATTTCTCCCCCTCTTAGATCTGAGTTCGTCCTCGAACTCACCAATCATCAAACCAAATCTATCAGACGAACTGTATAACAAAGGTTAACATCCAAATTCATTTCACTAGCCGAATCACTCCCATATTACTCGCTATACAACACCCGTATACGCCAATTGCAACCCATAACAAAGCAATACCACCTGTAGTTGCTATTCCATCTGTTTATTCCCAATTAAGGACATATTCCATCATCGGTTTCAGGTACCACTCGTCATCATCCGACATTGGTTTCCTAATTCATTCAGCACTATCTTGATAACTAGTGCTAACATCCAGCACTAGAGTTCTACTAATATCTTTCAATATCTGAACAAGACACTTCGACTACCTGTCACTTTGTGAACAATCTGCCAGAGAGAGCTGATGATATAATCTACCACAAGTACACACTTAATCGTAATCATAGTCTGATATACTCTACTCGAAATCATCCTTCTAGTCAATCTGACTATTTCTTTGACAGGGATCTTTGTCACCTAGTTCTGTTTGTACATCATGATATGAATCTGGCTAGGCACTGTGTGCAAATGTTTGGGGAAAAATTTAAGTGGCGTTGTTGGTTTGGACTTTCAAGCTTGATTGTGATAAAAGATGATGAATCAAGCATATTCAAAGCAAGTAGTGGAGTTCAACAAAGAATTGCCGAAGCTCCAGCGCACCCGCGCTCAAAACAGGGCCGCACCCGCGCTCAAATTGCCGAAGCACTAGCGCACCCGCGCTCATGCAAGGGCCGCACCCGCGGTCATGTTTTTTCCTAAAAAAAAAAAAAAAAAAAAAAAAATTTTTTTTTTTTTTTTTTTCCGAAGCCAAACCGCTCCCGCGGTCCTTACGTCACTGCACCCGCGGTGTTCTGGCGGACTTGCGTGTCAAAGTTGCTAATTAGCTCATTTAAGCTTTTCACACTACTTTCTTGTTTTGTTTTATCTATTTAATCATTGTAAACATTATGAACGAAATGATTATTGAATATGGAATGAAAAACACTTGAGAATTCTCTCAAAACTTGCAAAGTTTATACTTTGTGTTTATCAAAATCAAACTTATCAAAGATTGCATCTTTGTGGCGTTTGTCGATTGTTCTTGCACGGATTGTCATAGGCATCGTTCTTTGAAGGTTCGTTCTAGATTCAATTGTTATCTTCGTTGATATTTGTTGCTAAGTGTTTAAATCACTTAGAGGTGAATATCACACCAATCGTTACTTGTTTCAAAAGATCGGGATAATATAATCGATCCTTGTTTGTTATTGAATTGAGGGTGCGATTTCTATATTCGTGCTTGCCTTTCATTCGTACGAGGATTCGTATCATTTGGTATCAGAGCTTTGGTTCATTGATTCAAGTAAGTCTATCCTTGTTGTTGTTGTTATTTTCAGATCTGTCTAAAAAAATATAAAAGAAAAAAAAAATCCGTTTTGTTATCAGATCTGTTGTATCCTTGTTGTTTCTATTGTCAAATATTTCTATATCAGAAAAGAAAAACAAAAATTTCGTTTTGTTATCAGATCTGTGTTATCCTTTGTTCTGTTATCAGATCTGTGGTATCTTTTTGTTTCTATTGTTCTATCTATCAAAAACAAAAACAAAAATTCGTTCTGTTCTCAGATTTGTGTTATCTTTTGTTCTATTTCCAGATCTGTGTTATTTCTACCATCCTTTGTTATTGATAATCCAAAATTCTTGAAAAAAAAAAAAATTTGTTCTGTGTTATTGTGTCGTTCTTGTTATTGTGCAATCCAAGTGAAACAGTTGCAAGTGTTCACAAGTTGAATCTTGTTAGTTTGATATACAAGTACAAAGCTTGATCACACCTTTGAAAGAACTATCAAATTCGAGTGAAAAAAAAAAAACACTTGAGTGCGAGCGTTATTTCTTTGGAGTGACCGGTGAGTATTTTGTAGTGAGAAAAAAAAAAGGTGAGTCGAGTGAATTTCTATTGGAGTGATCAGTGAGAATTTGGGTGAGGAATAATTTTTATTTCTACTAACATTTCTTGCAGGTACAATGTTTGAAACAAAATTGGAGGAGGTAGGAGATGACACGAACCAAGAATTTTCTAAGGTCCAAATTGAGGAATTGTTCGATCATTTTAGTAGGATAATGAGGACCGAAATGGAGCATTTACGTGAGAGGTTTGATAGGCTTGAGGTTAGTACGAGTGAAAATAAATCTAAGCCTAACGGGTTGGATAGAATATGTGAAAAGGAGTTTAAGCCTCTACGTGAGAGGTATAGACGGAGTGAAGGAGAGGAAAAGTATAATATGCAAGATGATGGAAAAAGACGAGTTAATAGAATTGGTGGGAATAGAGCTTTACAAGTGGATCATTATGATGATATACAATATGATGATGATAGGCGAAGTAAAAGAATTGGAGGCGATAGATCGTTGTATTTGCATCGTGATGATGATAGGCGATGTGAGGAGAATAGAAGAAGTGAACTTGATGTGGATAGGGAATCTTTGAAACCTAATTGGCGGAGGAGTTTGGGAGAGAAAATCATTGCTACGCCAAAGAAGGAATCGAAACGTGAAGTTGATTGGTCTAGGAGAGTCAAGGAGAGTGGAGCATCACACTTGGTAACGGGTGATGATAGAAAGTGCAAATCGAGTGGTAAACATGGAAGTGACTCGTGGAAGGAGTTATTGAAAACCGCACGAATGTCGAGTGAAGAGAAGTTGGTTTTTAAACATGGGTATCAAGGTACATCTAAAATTTCAAATGTTAGTACTTATGATATTCAATGTGTTTGGTGTCTAGAGTTTGGACATAATATCAGTCAATGTCGACGTGAGGAATTTACTGTAGTAAAATCGCCAGTTGAGCTTAAATCTCTAATGGAGGTTGATGTTGTGGTTGATATTGAATCTCAAGTGGATGTAGAGGATGTTGTTGAGTATGTAGCTGAAGTTGAGATTGTTGGTAAACTTGAACATGAACTTGAGGTGGTGATTAATAGCATTGGAGATGATGTTATTCCACTAGATAGTGAGATGAATGTATTGGATTCTAGAGTTGAATGTGAATCTATAGATACAGTCGAATGTGGAGTTGAAGTGAGCATTGATGTTGAACCTAAAGTGGAGGTTGAAAGAATTGAAGAGGTTGGTATTCCATTGATTTATGACTTGAGCATAGAGTGTTATGCTAAGGAGGGTGAATCCTTAGATGGTGAGTTTGTTTCTAATGTGTGTTCTATGGATGAAAACGAAGAAACTTTGTTGTTCAAAACATTTGAAGAAAAACATATTTCTTTTGATCAATTGACACGAAAAGAAATTTTTGATGATCAATTGAAGTTTATTGTAAAGAGTGAAAAAGAAATTAATATGGTCGAAAGAATGAGTGAACAAAAAGGTGAGATGGCCATAGAAAAGAAACAAGAGAGAAAAGAAAAAGAAAAAGAGGTCAAAGAAAAGAAAAATAAATCAAAGACCCAAAAGATTGAAAAGAGTGAGGTGGAGAGTTTCTTATTCTTGTATAAACCATTTCATGTACCTTTGTACAAATTGGTTTATTCTCATTGTGATGATATAGCCGGTTCAATTCCGAGCATTGCTATTTCTTATTTGCAGGTTCTTGGGGTTGTCATACCAATGAGACAAGTGAATTTTACTAAAGGGAGAACCCAAGGGTCCGAGCCTAGAAAATTCAAGTGCCATCAAGATGAGCTTGGTAAGAAAGTTGAAAATGTGATGATGAAAAGTAAAACAATTGTTGATGGTGTGAGATTGCAATGGGATGATCCATATGATTTCAAGAGAAATCACCGTGAGGTAAGGGTAGTAACCACTGCAACGACTGGGAGGTATGATTTGCTTCCCTATTTTAATTTTGTGTTGTTTTGTTTTCAAGAATGTGGAGAATGTGTTGCAAATATGGTGGTTAAGGGATCGAATGTAAATTTATCCTTATTCCTAGATTGTTATGAATTTAAGGCCATGGATGAATTGCATGTACCTACTATGAATTTTGATGTTTCATTATTTAATAAGTTCGTAGGATTTGTTTGCTACAAGGGTTTATATGCATTGGAGTTAAATTTTTGTAATGAGATAAGATATCGCATTGATAGTACACGTGACGTGTCTTATTTGCATGATTTGAATTTAATTGGTGATGGCTTTGAGAGGTTGATGGTTGGACATGATAATTATTTCATTTATGATGAATATATGTTTAGAGATAATAAACTATTTGGTATATATTTATTTCAGGATCGACTTGTTCTTGAGATTCATAACTGATGCAAACGTGGTTGATCAAGCACCAAAGAAAGCATGGGAGTCGTTGGAGTTTCCCGAAGGACCTATAACGAGGGGACGAAGCAAGAAGTTTAAAGATGCACTTCAAGGACTCATGATGAGCTATCAAGGAAGTCCTACAAGTTGGATGTCTAAATTAGAGGAGGTTGGGAATCATGGGAATGATATTGGAGGTCTTTGGAATTTAATTCAAGGTCAATTGCCGCAGCAGGACTGCACCCGCGCTATGTTATACATTGCACCCGCGTTCCATAATGATCAAAGTGAAGAAAATCCCCGAAGCAATACCGCACCCGCGGTCTAACATGAACCGCACCCGCGGTGCAAGAGTGCACCCGCGCTCCTACAAGGACCGCACCCGCGGTCTTGTAAAAAAAAAAAAAAAAAATTTTTTTTTTTTTTTTTTTTTTTTTTTTTTTTTCGAAGCCTGACCGCACCCGCGGTCTTTCAACAGCGCACCCGCGGTCCTTTAGTGCACTTCCGTGTCAAAGTTTCTAATTATCTCATTTAAGCTTTTCACACTACTTTTCTTGTATTTTATTGCTTATATAATTGATGTATTAGACTTGAACGAAATTAATCATTGAAGATATATAAAATTGCATTGAGTTCTCTCAATCTTGCAAGGCTTTTGTGCTTTGTGTTTATCAAAATCAAACTTATCAAAGATTTCATCTTTGTGGCGTTTGTCGATTGTTCTTCGCACGGATTGTCAAAACAAGTTCTTTGAAGGTTCGTTCGAGATTCAATTGTTATCATCGTTGATATTTGTTGCTAAGATTTAATATCTTAGAGGTGAATATCACAAATCTTTACTTGTTTCAAAAGATCGGGACAACAAATCGATCCTTGTTTGATATTGAGTTGAGGGTGCGATTTCTATATTCGTGCTTGCCTTTCATTCGTACGAGGATTCGTATCATTTGGTATCAGAGCTTAGGCTCATTGATTCAAGTAAGTTATCCTTTTTTTTTTTTTTTTTTTTTGTGTTCAGATCTGTTTAAAAAAAAATTATTGTTCTGTTTCAGATCTGTGTTATATTGTTGTTTCTATTGTCATATCTATCAAAAACAAAAACAAAAATTCGATCTGTATCAAATCTGTGTTATCCTTTCGTTTCTGTGTCCAGATTTGTGTTATCCTTTGTTCTGCCTTAAGATCTGTGTTATTTTCTATCATCCTTTGTCATTCTTGAATCTAGAATTTTCGAAAATTTGTGTATCATCGTTCTTGTTATTGTGCAGTCCAAGTGAGACAGTTGCGAGTGTCCACGAAGTGAATCTTTTTGTTTGATAAAAAAAAAATACAAAGATTGAGCACACCTTTGAGAGAAAAATCAAATTTGAGTGGAAAAATCATTTGAGTGCGAGAGCTATTTCTTTGGAGTGATCGTGAGAATTTGGGTGAGGAAAATCTTTTATTTCTACTAACGTTTTATTGCAGGTATAAAATCTGAAATTAAAATGGAGAAGGAAGTAGGAGAGAGTTCGAACCAGGGGTTGTCTAAGGTTCAAATGGAGGCGTTATTTGGGCATTTTAGTAGAATGTTGAGGGTTGAGTTGGATCCTTTATATGAGAGATTGGATAGGCTTGAAGTTAGTACGAGTGAAAATAAATCTAAGCCTAAAGGTTTGGGTAGAGTGGATGAAGAAGAGGATGATTATGAGTTGGAAGGAGAAGAGGAGAGTCAAAACGAGAATTGGGGTAGAAGCGGAAGAGGTAGAGGATTTGGTAGGGGAAGAAGAGAAGCCTTACGTGGGAGGTACGATGATGAGAATAAGGAAGATAATAACATAGGTAGCATTAAGATGAAAATTCCATCGTTCAATGGTAAGTCGGATCCAGAGGCTTATTTAGAATGGGAAAAGCGAGTTGAATTTGTGTTTGATTGTCACCATTATTCCGAACAAAAGAAGGTTAGGTTGGCCGTGGTTGAATTTGTTGATTATGCACTTATTTGGTGGGATCAATTAGTGACCACTAAGAGGAGATGCAATGAGAGGCCTATAGAAACTTGGGCGGAGATGAAAAGCATAATGAGGAAAAGGTTTGTACCAAATCACTACTATAGAGAAGTGTTTAAGAAGTTACAAACTTTGAGACAAGGTGTGAAGAGTGTTGAGGACTACTATAAAGAGTTGGAAGTAGTCATGATTAGAGCAAACATTGAGGAGGATAGTGAGGCTACTATGGCTCGTTTTCTGTGTGGTTTGAACAGGGAAATTCAAGACCAAGTGGAGCTTAGACATTACTTGGATCTAGATGAAATGGTGCAGATGGCGATTAAAGTGGAGCAACAACTCAAGAGGAGAGGAGTTGGTCGTACCACACAAACTGGGAATACATCAACACCTTGGCGTTCCAACGTTGTTAAACGTGAAGAAAGCAAAGCAGTGGTCAAGCCCAAAGTTGACATTAAACAGGAGGCGCCTAAGCAAGGAGTGCAAGGTAAACCTGAAACTCCTATTAATCGTTCTAGAGATATTAAATGTTTTAGGTGTCAAGGAGTTGGACATATTGCTAGTCAATGTCCCAATAAAAGGGTGATGGTGTTGAATAATTATGGGGAGTATGAATCTCATAGTGAGGGAGATGATGGAGAGGATGAAGATGAGATGCCTGAATTAGAGGATCCTGATGAGGGATATGAGGCAGTTGTGGGAGAAGCGTTAGTGACTAGGCGTATAATGAGTACCCAAGTCAAGGAAGAAGAAACTAACCAAAGGGAAAACTTATTCCATACTAGGTGTTTTGTCAATGGCAAGGTTTGCAATCTTATTATAGATGGAGGAAGTTGTACCAATGTTGCTAGTCTTGAGATGGTTGAAAAATTGAGCTTGCCTACTTTGAAACATCCCCAACCATATAGGCTACAATGGTTGAATGACTGTGCCGAAGTGAAGGTGAACAAACAAGTTTTGGTTGCGTTTTCGATTGGGAAGTATATTGATGAGGTGTTGTGTGATGTGGTGCCAATGCATGCTTGTCATATTTTGTTAGGGAGACCATGGCAATATGATAGGCAAGTGACACATGATGGGTTTAGAAATAAATATTCTTTTGTACTCAAGAAAGAACCCATTGTTTTACTTCCTTTGTCCCCAAAGCAAGTGTTGGAGGACCAATTGAAAAAGAAGAAAAGAGATGAGGCCGAAAGAAAGAGTGAATTAAAAAGTGAGATGGCCTTTGAAAAGAAAAATGAAATGGCTAAAAACAAAAGTGATAAAAAAATTGAGATAGCCATACAAAAGAAAAATGAGGAAAAAGAAAATGAGAGGAAAGAGGCCAAAAAGAAAACATATATGGCCCAAAAGAGTGAGTTGAAGCAATTGATGCACACACATGAACCACTTGTGTTGATTGTTTATAAGGAGATCCTCCTTAACACAAGTGATATAGCCGGGTCCCTTCCGAGCATTGTAATTTCACTTTTGCAGGAATTTGAAGATGTATTTCCGGAGGAGCTACCTCAAGGATTACCACCATTGAGGGGGATTGAGCACCAAATTGATTTGGTACCCGGAAGTGTATTGCCAAATCGTCCAGCTTACAGAAGCAATCCGGAGGAGACTAAGGAGCTACAACTACAGGTAAGTGAGTTGTTAGATAGGGGTTTTGTGCGTGAGTCCATGTCTCCTTGTGCTGTACCTGTTTTACTAGTTCCTAAGAAAGATGGTTCATGGCGTATGTGCGTGGATTGTAGGGCAATTAATAACATAACCATCAAGTATAGGCATCCCATACCTAGACTAGATGATATGTTAGATGAGTTTCATGGTGCATGTATTTTTAGTAAGATTGATTTGAAAAGTGGTTATCATCAAATTAGAATGAGGGAAGGTGATGAGTGGAAAACGGCATTTAAAACCAAGTATGGGTTATATGAGTGGATGGTCATGCCTTTTGGCTTAACTAATGCTCCTAGTACCTTTATGAGGTTGATGAATCATGTTTTGCGTGCTTACATAGGAAAATTTGTTGTGGTTTATTTTGATGATATTCTTGTGTATAGCAAAGATTTAGAAGAGCATGTTGAGCATTTGAGACTTGTACTGATGACACTTAGGGATGAACATTTATATGCTAATCTTAAGAAATGTGATTTTTGTACAAGCAAGCTTGTTTTTCTAGGTTTTGTGGTAAGTTCACAGGGGATACAAGTGGATGACGACAAGGTAAGTGCTATTCGAGATTGGCCAACACCTGCTAATGTTAGTCAAGTTCGAAGCTTTCATGGTCTTGCAAGCTTCTATAGGAGGTTTGTAAAAGATTTTAGCACATTGGCGGCACCGATGACCGCGGTGATTAAGAAGCACGTTCCATTCCATTGGGGCGAGGAGCAAGAGAAGTCTTTTAATATTATTAAACAAAAATTAATAAATGCGCCTTTACTTGTTTTGCCTGATTTTTCTAATACTTTTGAAATTGAATGTGATGCTTCAGGTGTAGGAATTGGTGGTGTTTTGATGCAAGGAGGACGGCCGGTGGCATACTTTAGTGAGAAGCTCAATGGAGCAGCACTGAACTATCCAACGTATGACAAGGAGTTGTACGCGCTTGTGAGGACCTTGGAGGTGTGGCAACACTACTTGAGACCTAAAGAGTTTGTGATTCACACGGATCATGAGTCTCTTAAGCACCTTAAGGGACAACAGAAGTTGAATAAGCGGCATGCTAAATGGGTGGCATTCATAGGTACATTTCCCTACATAATCAAATACAAACAAGGTAAGGATAATGTAGTGGCTGACGCACTATCACGGAGGTACGTATTAATCTCTACCTTGGATTCGAAAATCTTGGGATTTGAACATATGAAAGAGTTGTATTTGTTGGATGAGGATTTTAAGGAGATATTTGAAACATGTATGCATGGTCCACATGATAAATTTTATTTGCATAATGGGTTTTTATTTAGAGAAGATAGATTGTGCATTCCTAAGTCATCAATTCGTGAATTACTTGTGAGGGAGGCACATGGTGGAGGTTTAATGGGGCATTTTGGTGTGGCTAAAACTTTGAGTTGTTTGCATGAGCATTTTTATTGGCCACATATGAAACGTGATGTTGAACGTGTTTGTGAAAAATGCATTACTTGTAGACAAGCTAAGTCTAGAACACAACCACATGGCTTGTATACACCACTTCCCGTCCCTAGTGAACCTTGGGTTGATATTTCTATGGACTTTGTTTTGGGGTTGCCTAGGACAAAGAAGGGGAGGGATTCAATATTTGTTGTTGTTGACAGATTCTCTAAAATGGCACATTTTATTGCTTGTCACAAAACTGATGATGCATCAAACATTGCAGATTTGTTCTTTAAGGAAGTCGTTAGGTTGCATGGTATGCCTAGGACAATTGTGTCTGATCGTGATGTTAAATTCTTAAGTTACTTTTGGAAAACCTTGTGGGCTAAACTTGGCACGAAACTGATGTTTTCTACTACATGTCATCCTCAAACGGATGGACAAACTGAAGTTGTTAACCGAACTCTAGGAACACTTTTGCGTGCTATCATTAAGAAGAACTTAAAGAATTGGGAGGATTGTTTACCATTTGTTGAGTTTGCTTATAATCGTTGCGTGCATTCTACTACAAATTATTCACCATTTGAAATTGTATATGGTTTTAATCCTTTGACTCCGTTGGATTTGATGTCTTTACCTGTGAGTGACAGGTTGAACATGGATGGCCAGAAGAAAGCTGAATTCGTTAGAAGTTTGCATGAGAAGGTCAAGGATAACATCGAGAAGAAGAATTTACAATACACGAAGCAAGCCAACAAGGGAAGGAAAAAGATGGTTTTTGAAAAGGGAGATTGGGTGTGGTTGCACTTAAGGAAGGAAAGATTTCCAGAGAAGCGACGTTCAAAGCTTTTACCTAGGGGTGATGGACCATTTCAAGTAATTGAAAGGATCAACGACAATGCATATAAACTTGATCTGCCAGGTGAGTACAATGTCAGTTCTACTTTTAATGTTAGTGATCTTTCGTTGTTTGATGTAGGAGATGATCAAGATTTGAGGACAAATCCTTTTCAAGAAGGGGAGAATGATGCAAACGTGGTTGATCAAGCACCAAAGAAAGCATGGGAGTCGTTGGAGTTTCCCGAAGGACCTATAACGAGGGGACGAAGCAAGAAGTTTAAAGATGCACTTCAAGGACTCATGATGAGCTATCAAGGAAGTCCTACAAGTTGGATGTCTAAATTAGAGGAGGTTGGGAATCATGGGAATGATATTGGAGGTCTTTGGAATTTAATTCAAGGTCAATTGCCGCAGCAGGACTGCACCCGCGCTATGTTATACATTGCACCCGCGTTCCATAATGATCAAAGTGAAGAAAATCCCCGAAGCAATACCGCACCCGCGGTCTAACATGAACCGCACCCGCGGTGCAAGAGTGCACCCGCGCTCCTACAAGGACCGCACCCGCGGTCTTGTAAAAAAAAAAAAAAAAAAAATTTTTTTTTTTTTTTTTTTTTTTTTTTTTTTTCGAAGCCTGACCGCACCCGCGGTCTTTCAACAGCGCACCCGCGGTCCTTTAGTGCACTTCCGTGTCAAAGTTTCTAATTATCTCATTTAAGCTTTTCACACTACTTTTCTTGTATTTTATTGCTTATATAATTGATGTATTAGACTTGAACGAAATTAATCATTGAAGATATATAAAATTGCATTGAGTTCTCTCAATCTTGCAAGGCTTTTGTGCTTTGTGTTTATCAAAATCAAACTTATCAAAGATTTCATCTTTGTGGCGTTTGTCGATTGTTCTTCGCACGGATTGTCAAAACAAGTTCTTTGAAGGTTCGTTCGAGATTCAATTGTTATCATCGTTGATATTTGTTGCTAAGATTTAATATCTTAGAGGTGAATATCACAAATCTTTACTTGTTTCAAAAGATCGGGACAACAAATCGATCCTTGTTTTATATTGAGTTGAGGGTGCGATTTCTATATTCGTGCTTGCCTTTCATTCGTACGAGGATTCGTATCAATAACTGTGGTTTGATCGTTGATATAATTCATGATTATATGTGTTGGTTGCATATGAAGAAGTATGATAAGTTGTGTAGTCAAGGTTTCATTGGAAATGGGGAAAGGACACTTAAGTTTAATTCTTATGTGTGGCATGAAGTAATTCTTATTCCTAGTGAACTATGTTTGTGCACTTTTATAGAAATTTTTGTGTTGTTAACTAGGTCTAAAAAGGGGAGGAATCTGATATTTGTGATTCTTAATGATATTTTATCATTTGTGGTGATTTGTTATTTGACGTGTGTAAAGGTTAAAGAACATATAGGGAAGGCGACCGTAAAGTTGTGGTTTCGAGTGCTAATGGAGCAAATAAATGATAGCGTCTACATTCTTGAGCTTAAAGGTAAGCATGTTGATAATATACTTTTTGTTATTACTAACTTGCTTTGTTTCTGTGTAGGTAGACAAGATTTGAGGACAAATCTTTTTGAAGTAGGGGAGTATGATATGAATCTGGCTAGGCACTGTGTGCAAATGTTTGGGGAAAAATTTAAGTGGCGTTGTTGGTTTGGACTTTCAAGCTTGATTGTGATAAAAGATGATGAATCAAGCATATTCAAAGCAAGTAGTGGAGTTCAACAAAGAATTGCCGAAGCTCCAGCGCACCCGCGCTCAAAACAGGGCCGCACCCGCGCTCAAATTGCCGAAGCACTAGCGCACCCGCGCTCATGCAAGGGCCGCACCCGCGGTCATGTTTTTTCCTAAAAAAAAAAAAAAAAAAAAAAAAATTTTTTTTTTTTTTTTTTTTTCCGAAGCCAAACCGCACCCGCGGTCCTTACGTCACTGCACCCGCGGTGTTCTGGCGGACTTGCGTGTCAAAGTTGCTAATTAGCTCATTTAAGCTTTTCACACTACTTTCTTGTTTTGTTTTATCTATTTAATCATTGTAAACATTATGAACGAAATGATTATTGAATATGGAATGAAAAACACTTGAGAATTCTCTCAAAACTTGCAAAGTTTATACTTTGTGTTTATCAAAATCAAACTTATCAAAGATTGCATCTTTGTGGCGTTTGTCGATTGTTCTTGCACGGATTGTCATAGGCATCGTTCTTTGAAGGTTCGTTCTAGATTCAATTGTTATCTTCGTTGATATTTGTTGCTAAGTGTTTAAATCACTTAGAGGTGAATATCACACCAATCGTTACTTGTTTCAAAAGATCGGGATAATATAATCGATCCTTGTTTGTTATTGAATTGAGGGTGCGATTTCTATATTCGTGCTTGCCTTTCATTCGTACGAGGATTCGTATCACATCATCTTTACAAACTACTAGATATAGATTGAACAATCTATCAATCACAATCATCTCACATCTCTATCTGAAGAAAGTAGCAGAAATTTTATCACAAAAGTAATAGAAATGTACTCCCACTTCTATTCAGGAATATACTAAGTCGGTAATCATCTTCTGATTCCTAGCTTTCTGGCTTATTTTGTTAGCGATCCAGACATATCAGTACCATTTTTACCAACCTTTCGGTACAAATTCTGTTATAACTGATCAAATCTGTCTATACTAACACTATTTGTTCGAGTATCATACATTCTGAACCATCTGAATGAAAACTGCATCCCCTGCGGTGCATTTCTGACACTACTTGTGACTTCAGATTCGAACTATCCGGTATAAACAATCAGTTAATAATATAAAATAATGGAGAAATACCTACCTGGCATTCGGCTCTGACTACCCATATCAAAAGCTATAAATAATTCTGAAACATTCTGACATCACACAATAGAAGTAGTCTGTCTGTACAAACACAAAGTCACATATCTGTTACTGTAAACGATACTCTGCTCTGATTTCAACTGTTTACAATAAACTGTATTACACTGATTCACAATAACGGTAATATCACATCGAATTCTGAATAGAAAGAACTTATACAGATCTAGTGAGTTTAAGAAACTCATAACATAATAAATTCTGGCTGGCTGACCAAATCTTCATACTGCCCAGATCAACTGCTATATCTCATCTGCAAATAGAATATACTCCCAACCAATATAAAATGTCTCAAATACTGATTTAGAACAATAACAATACTCAGCAGATATACAGCAATACGAGAATAAGAAAATCAGAAGAAGACAATCTGCTCAAACCAGCTAATAAAGTTCTGACATCTTTGACATTCTGCTAATTTTGATATTCCTGATACCGCATAGTCTGAATATAAACCTGTATCAATAACTGCATTCGGATCCCTACATGACCCATTGCTGTATACAATAATCACCATTCTCTGAATATTCAATAAAGTCTTCAAATATTCATTTCAACCAGTCAGATGCTGCTAACATATCAAATATCATAGATATAACAAGCATACAATCATCCGAATATCCCTGAATCTAAGAGTTAGCAATCTGTACCCTTCTATTAATCTTCAATATCATTCTGTACTGAATTCTAGTCTATAACCATTATCTGGTATCGATTCAATTCTGAAATCTACTTTTCTGATATCCACAAATCTGAAATCTTATCTAGGCAAACACCAGTCAACTAATACATTACGGGCAAATCTGTCACTGTTAGACTCGATTTCAGTATATCTACCAAACACATAAGAATACCATCTGTTCCTTTCTGTGCTAATCGAGTCAACAGTACAATGATCTAAGGAATCCTGGATCTAGAATCCTCATTTCTCAACTAGATCTGATCTTAATCTTACCATTTCTGGAACACATTCTACGATATTTCTGTACTTGTTTAGCATTACATATCAATAATGAAATCGAACTCATATATCACATGTACATCATAATCTAACCCAATCCCGGGTTCATCTCACTGTAGTATATAACATGTCCCAGAGATCTCTGATATCAACATATTCCTCAACAACCAAGAAATCAATACTACAGTATAATCAGATCCAACATATAATGCATATCTCCATGCAACTCAGTCACAGATACTCATAAAGAATGCATTAGTATATATCAATACATATGCAATATAATCGTAAAGAATAGTACCTGTTACTATGTTACCCAGTGTGACCTGGATCTGTCCCTCGATCACCATATCCAGATGGTCCAGCCCCCTGAAATCTTCGAGGACCTCTCTGGGGACAAACTCTAGCAAAGTGTCCTCGCTGTCTGCAGATATGGCAACTACCAGATACTCCCTGGCATTGCTCTGTGAGGTGTCTCCCACCGCAAGTCCTGCAATACACTCCCGTATCGCTGGGACTAGGACTGCTGGGGCTAGAGGAACCACTTCCCAATTTTTTGAATGACTTCTTTCGAGCTTTCAGCAATTCTTGCTTTCCACTCGTATTGCCTCGATCAAATCGAAGAGGGGATTGATGGGTGTGGGGTGGCTTCACGCACAACCTCCCTAGCTGTCTAATCAGACTCGCCTCCGCCCTCTTTGCTTTACTCAAGACATCAGCAAAATGATAAGGTTGCTGCATGTTCATCAATGCAACTATCTCTGAATTCAATCCTCTGACGAACTGATTCACTACAGCGTCGTCATTTCCAGTCAAATGAGGAGCAAAATGCAGTAGCATAGAGAATTTCGCAACATAATCTTCAACATTCAGTTGACCTTGTCTCAAATTCTCAAATTCTGCTCTTTTGTCCTCCCGGTATGAAACTGAGAAAAATCTTTGATAGAATTCAGCTTTAAAGACTTCCCACGTGATCACAGTACCACGTAGTGCTAATATTCCTTTGATTGTAATCCACCAACTTCTGGCAGCCTCTTGTAATTGGTGAAATACCAATTTAACTCTCTGGTCATCTGTACAATCCAGTAGATTAAACAATATCTCTATGTCATCAACCCAGTCCTGACACTTTTCAGACGTCTCTGTACCACTCAGAATCGGCGGCTGAAATAACTGAAATTCTGCCAACTTTACTTCTATCTGAGTTTCTGATGCATCTATCTGTTCAGACGAAGTACTACCTCTCTCTGGAATTCTCCGAGGCGGTATATCTGAATATCAAACAAATAAATATACAATCGGTATAATCTGTCTCAGCCCTCCTCTGATCATATACCTCTGATTCAGACTCGGTTCTGATCCAGGCTTAGTAAGTACATGCTGCAATCAACTCAGTTACAAACAACACGTAATAGGGAAGACAGTAAATCATGCTAGCACACATCATGCAAATCAACATTGACGTAAATCTCATGCTAGCAATCACATGCAAGGAAGAAAATTCAATCTACCCCGCTCATTCTCAGCTATCTCAGTCTGAAGAATCTATCAATTCTGACTATCTTAATCTAAAGGATCTATCGCTCTGATACCACCTGTTGTGGGGACCCGGACGCTAATCATCTTCTTACTCAACTTTTTGGGATTTAGTTATCAATTAAGATAAAACAGGGTCTAAAATTTTTCTTTTTAAATTATAACTGCGAAAGGTAATGGACTCTAAATACTATACATGTCTGTATATAAAAATACAAATTCAGTATTAAAATACAATAATGTACAACCTTCTAATCTAAGGTTCACTACTAAAGTTCTAGTAGTAAAATCCAATCTACTGTAAGTCCGGAATCACCACGCTAAACTCGTCTTCTCTCGTCATCTTCTCGACCCTGATCCAGCCCCACCTGTTGTAATGCACACATACAAAACACGACAACAGCCGGATAACTCCGGTGAGAATAAATCCCAGTATAAAACATGGTAAGCATGTATATAAACAAACTAATTCATAAAACATGCGATCATGTGTAAACACAATATATTTCATAATCTATGAAATTAAGCATGCAACTCAAAATCAGATAAACATGCATATAAACAATCTAAATCATAAAACATGCTAGCACAACTGAAAGCAATAACGATGGGTTCCATGATCTAGGAGCCACATCCATATAAGCATGAAGTCCTAATCAAATCATGTCTAGACTTGACTCGATCTATAACTCTAGGGTTCCCGGGGTGAATAAGACGTCACTGGCTGTCACCTACCCAACCACTCGGGGCGACTGTACGTCTTATTCCTAGACTTCGGTCCGAGCTGTATCGACGGCTGGCAATAGGAGTAATGACTACTCCTAAGTTGAGATACACCGAACGTCTAGAAGTCTGACAATGACTGTCAAGACTTTCCTATCTTAAATGCAATGAATAACAATCTGTAAACAAAGCATAATCATATTCATAACTGAATATCCCAATTATCTTACCTGCTTGAATACAATTCTAAAATCAAAGCATAATCAGGTAACAATATAAATAATAATCTAGTATGTGATTTTATTGGGAAACTCAAATCAATCTAATTTGAGTTATGCTTCCCGAATATCACATGAATTATACCTTTGCCGTCCCTATCTGACGAAGACGATGACCTGTATCCAAATCTGTCCATATCAAATCTGAAATGACAATATCCAATACCCTGTATCAATGTATAATCCAATTCAAAATCTGTCTGGTCAATATCTGAATAAACTACAATCTGATTCATATCAACCATATTACAAGATAACGATAACCAAGACTGAATCTGATCAATCTGTACCAACTGATGTTTGGACGGCATAACAATACAGTCTTGTAACCCCGTCAGTCTTAACATCACAATTATAATACCAAAATTCCTAATAAATCTCAGTACATTCTATAACTTCAGTATCTGTACACTTTAACATGAATAACAGCATAATTCTGATAGCAATCTCAATCAATCAACTCTAAAATTCATAACAATACCATAACCAGTCTATTTCTAAATCTGACTTCGATTCTACAATATCTACGGTAGTAGAAACACCATATCCGAATCATATTCAATTCTAACAACATCATAAAATCAAATCTTGTCTAAACGTAATAAAACTTACGTCCTTGTGTAGCCTGCGTTGATAGTAACACAGTACCGAAGTCGGATTTCAATTCAGATAGACGGTTTACTCGCAAATCAATTTAAGAAAATAAGAACGAAGCTTTTTCCCTCACCCTCGATTTCTCCTCTTCTGAAATGAGATTTACGCCTGTAAATATATATATATATATACTTACACTCACATGCAGCAAAGCACATGGCTCGTCCTTCGCGCAACACGTCTCGCGCATATGCGCGGCCACTACTCGCGCATATGCGCGAGACCTACTGTCTCGGCGAAACTGCTACTCGCGCATATGCGCCATTAATTCCGCGCATATGCGCCACCCCTTCTGGCCCTCCCGCGCATATGCGCCACTCTACTCAGGCATATGCGCCACTGGTTCTGGCCTTGCTGGGCATGTGCGCGCATTATCTCGCGCATGTGCGCGCAAGCCTCGGCCAGCTCCGCGCATGTGTGCCCTCTCACTTCTTGCACACACATTTCACACCTTTATCATGTGTCCTAGTCCGATCCGTTCTGTCTATAATCATCTCGATTAATTTAATAAATCATTCCGGATTAATCTCCGATTACAGTAATCATATCCAAATCATTTCAGATTACGGTAATTAAATTTCCGGACATTACATTACAGCTTGTCATAAAACCGATGATGCTTCAAACATTGCGGATTTGTTCTTTAGAGAAGTCGTTAAGTTGCATGGCATGCCTAGGACTATTGATTCTGGTCGCGATGTTAAATTCTTTAGTTACTTTTGGAAGACTTTATGGGCTAAACTTGGCACAAAATTGTTGTTTTCTACTACTTGTCATCGTCAAACGGATGGACAAACTGAAGTTGTCAATAGAACTTTGGGAACACTTTTGCGAGCTATTCTTAAAAAGAACTTGGATTGACATTTCTATGGACTTTATTTTGGGGTTGCCTAGGTCTAAGAAGGGGAGTGATTCTATTTTTTTTGCTGTGGATAGATTCTCTGAGATGGCACATTTTATAGCTTGTCATAAACCCGATGATGCTTCAAACATTGCGGATTTGTTCTTTAGAGAAGTCGTTAGGTTGCATGGAGTGCCTAGGACTATTGTTTCTGGTCACGATGTTAAATTCTTGAGTTACTTTTGGAAGACTTTATGGCTAAACTTGGCACAAAATAGTTGTTTTCTACTAATTGTCATCCTCAAACGGATGGACAAACTGAAGTTGTCAATAGAACTTTGGGAACACTTTTGCGAGCTATTCTTAAAAAGAACTTGGATTGACATTTCTATGGACTTTATTTTGGGATTGCCTAGGTCTAAGAAGGGGAGTGATTCTATTTTTTTTGCTGTGGATAGATTCTCTGAGATGGCACATTTTATAGCTTGTCATAAAACCGATGATGCTTCAAACATTGCGGATTTGTTCTTTAGAGAAGTCGTTAGGTTGCATGGAGTGCCTAGGACTATTGTTTCTGGTCGCGATGTTAAATTCTTGAGTTACTTTTGGAAGACTTTATGGGCTAAACTTGGCACAAAATTGTTGTTTTCTACTACTTGTCATCCTCAAACGGATGGACAAACTGAAGTTGTCAATAAAACTTTGGGAACACTTTGCGTGCTATTCGTAAAAAGAACTTGGATTGACATTTCTATGGACTTTATTTTGGGGTCGCGTAGGACTAAGAAGGGGAGGGATTCTATTTTTGTTGTTGTGGATAGATTCTCTAAGATGGCACATTTTATAGCTTGTCATAAAACCGATGATGCTTCAAATATTGCGGAGTTGTTCTTTAGAGAAGTCGTTAGGTTGCATGGCATGCCTAGGACTGTTGTTTCTGGTCGCGATGTTAAATTCTTGAGTTACTTTTGGAAGACTTTATGGGCTAAACTTGGCACAAAATTGTTGTTTTCTACTACTTTTCATCCTCAAACGGATGGACAAACTGAAGTTGTCAATAAAACTTTGGGAACACTTTTGCGTGCTATTCTTAAAAAGAACTTGGATTGACATTTCTATGGACTTTATTTTGGGGTCGCCTAGGACTAAGTGAAAGGGATCGGTTACGGTGACCGGAAGCGCAACGGAAGTTTAAAAATTCGATTTTTCATACAAAAATTTCGGCCACCACTACATTTTGTGCAACAAATACAATAAACCACAAAAATGACATCCATAGTGTGTTTTAAAGAAATATACCTATCAATCTCAAGAGATTGATTATGGCTCCAACTTTGTTGTCAAACAACAAAGCTCTTGAAAGGTAGAAACTATCTTCAAGCTTTCCAATGAGCACTCCTTGCTCAACAATTAAGCCCACCACCAACTAGGTAGATCCCCTCATATTTTGCACTAGAAAAATATGAGGATTTTTCAAAGAGAAGTGTTTTTGATCTCCAACAATTGAAGAACAAAAGAGAGAAAAATGGAGGAGAGAAAATATGCTATGTTTTCGGCCATCTCATGCTGGAGGGGAAGGAGAATGAGTTAATTTTCTTGTCTTGGTTGTGAGAAAAGCAAAAAGCAAAAGGTGCATGCCTTGCATTATTTTAATAAAAAGTAATCTCCAACCCTTCACCTCCCATGCATGCATATAATATAGTTTTTAATCAAATTAAAAACTTTGGACTAAATTTAATTATCTCAAACATATTTGAGACTAATTAAACATTACTTGAATTTACTCAAGTCCCACTAGTTAAATAATTAATTTAAATTGAGCTCTACAAGACTCAATATAATTTAATTAATTCAACACTTGAATTAATTTAATTATTTTGGACTCTACTAGGTCCACTAGTGTTTAATTAATTCAACACTTGAATTAATTTAATTTAGTCCATAATAATGTTTATGAAAATCACAATTTTCAAATACATTATTCACTTGGCCAAATTTTAATTTAGGAACACTTCCATAAATCAAAATTTACATTTCTCTCATAGAAGTCATACTTCTATTTTTCTTTACACTTATAAACTCATTTATAAGTCGTTCAACACATCGAACTATTTTCTCCTTTATAGAAGTCATACTTCTAATTTTCTTTATGCTTATAAACTCCTTTATAAGCCGTTCAACACATTGAACTATTTTACTTCTCAACGGGATCTAGAAAGCTAGCACTTGTGTGGCCCTCAATGGTTCATTGATACGACTAGCCGTGGGTTCACATCTCCATGTGATTCGGACTAAACATGTCCTTATATGAGCATACCCCAATTGCTCCATTCTTACTTATCAACACCTTGATAACAAGAACGTCAGAACTCAAGTCTGATAGTACCCAACCAATCATGTTAAACGCCTAGCAGCATCGCTTACATGATTCCCTAGGTATCAAATGATAGTGCCTGCAAGAACCATTCAATTATGGTTAGCGTACAGTACGGTCCCTTCAACTCATATATCCCGATCGATTCGACAACCATTGGTTTATCGAGAGTTGTCAATGAATCGATACTATGTGTCATGTCGTAGTTGCATCGATGGTGTAATCTATGAAACCCTTTCATAATTACCACCATACTCTGGCCAGAGATTTCGATCTACATACACATGATAACACATAGGATATCCATACCCAAAGGTAAGCGGTGAATCCCCGACTACAATGCATCGACTCCTATGTGTTTCGACAGAACACCCAACCTTGCCACCTGATGACCCCATGAGAGTCGGTAAACAATTCAAAGTGTAATTCTAGCACATAGAGTCTCAATGTTGTCCCGGGTCATAAGGACTAATGGTGTACAACCATAAACCAGGACTTTTCCACTCGATAAGTGAGAACCACTTGGAAAGTCCTTTAATGGAGGGTTGTTCAGTGCACTCTACCAGGAGCACCTATCTGCATGCTCGGACATCACAATGTCCCCTACCAATGAAACATGGTACTCACATCGCAGATACTAGTCTCGAACTCTAGCGGCCTATATCCTTCTTAGTGGCGGCTGAATCGACTAGGAACCGTTTAGAATATACAGAATTACAAATATGAGTTTCATGATACTCATCATATGAGCATCTCATATTCTTTCTACTATTTGTATATTCAAGGGCTTTATCTATGCAACTAGCATGGGTATACAGATAAAGATGTGCCATAATAATAATCTCAAACATTATTAAAATAAAGATTGCTTATACATAGAGTTTCATTGTGAACACTCGGCCAACACTTGGCTCGACGGGCACCTACTCTAACAATCTCCCACTTGCACTAGAGCCAACTACCCATATGCTTTAAACCCATTGATTCGCGATGCTTGTCGAATAATGGTCCAGGTAAAGGCGTAGCTAGTGGATCAACAACATTATCGGCGGAGCCGACTTTGTCAAAAGACACTTCTCCTCTTTCCACAATCTCTCCGAGGATGTGGTACTTTCTCAATACTAGTTTGGATTTCTGATGAGACCTAGGCTCCTTTGCTTGAGCTATAGCTCCCGTGTTGTCACACAACACCGGGACAGGAGCAACTCCATTAGGAATGACGCCCAACTCTTGGACGAATTTCCTTATCCAAACAGCCTCCCTTGCTGCATCTGATGCAGCAATGTATTCGGCCTCTGTGCTGGAATCCGTAGTATTGTCTCGCTTGGAACTCTTCCAAGAGACAGCAGCACCATAGAGCATGAATACAAAACCAGAGGTTGACTTCGAGTCATCGATATCGCTTTGGAAGCTAGAGTCGGTATAGCCTTCCAATTTTAGTTCTCCACCCCATAGACCAAGAACAATTTATTGGTCCTTCTCAACTACTTGAGGATGTCTTTCACAGATTTCCAGTGTGGAAGACCAGGGTTCGATTGATATCTACTCACTACACTTAGTGCGAAAGCCACTTCAAGACGTGTAGATATCATCCCATACATGATGCTACCAATTGCCGAAGCATACGGAATGCGTGTCATCGCCACTATCTCTGCATCAGTCTTGGGAGACAGACTTGGATAGGGACACGCCATGACACATTGGTAGATGTCCTCCCTTGGACTCATCCATCGAGAACGACTTCGCGATGGTATCAATGTATGTGGACTGGGTGAGAACAAGCAATCTTCTCGATCTATCTCTATAGATCTGTATTCCAAATACAAAAGATGCTTCCCCCAAGTCCTGCATCGAGAACTTACTCGCTAACCATATCTTAGTTGATTGCAACATTCCTACATCATTCCCAATGAGTTGAATGTCATCAACATATAACACCAGGAATGTCACAACACTCCCACTGACCTTCTTATACACATAGGGTTCCTCAGGACTCTTAGTAAATCAAACTATTTGATTGTACTGTTGAATCTGAGGTTCCAACTCTTAGATGCCTGCTTTAGATCATAAATAGATCTCTGAAGTTTGCATACCATATGCTCACTTCCGATAGATGTTAACCCTTCAGGTTAAGACATGTAAATAACTTTCTTAAAATCCCCATTAAGAAAGTCTGTCTTGACATCCATCTGCCATATCTCATAGTCATACCATGCAGCTATGGCTAGCAAAATCCTTATGGACTTGAACATTGCGACTGGGGAAAAAGGTTTCCTCAAAGTCAACTCCTTGTCTTTGAGTATATCCTTTTTCCACCAATCGCACCTTGAAGGTCAATACCTTCCCATCCGTCCCAAGTCCCTATGGGAACCTTTCTCTCAGGTGGATCTATAAGATCCCACACTTGGTTCGGATGCATGGAATTCATCTCAGATTCCATCGCTTCAAGCCATTTGGATGAATCGGCATCATATAACGCTTCCTTGAAGGTCCTTGGATCACATCCATGGTTAGGCTCATCATGGCCCTCTTCAAGAAGCTGACCATACCTCATAGGTGGTCTCGAGACTTTCTCGTATCTTCTAGGAGCTTGTATCTCCTCTCTTGGCTCTTCGGGTGTGGGTTCTTCAATTGTGGGTGTCTCTCGAACCTCTTCGAGTTCTATCATCTCCCCTTTTTCTATCCAATAGAAATTCCTTTTCCAAAAAGGTTGCATTCCTAGAAACAAACACCTTTGTTTCTTGGGGATGATAGAAGTAGTATCCAATCGAATTCATTGGATATCCCACAAAGTAGCATAAAATGGATCGACTATCCAATTTATCTCCCACTACCTGCTTCATAAGCAGGGCACCCCATATTCTATGATAAGAATACTTAGGAGGCTTACCCATCCATATCTCATATGGTGTATGCCTTTGAATGGACATTTAGTGGAATATCTTTTAATTTTAAGTTATAGAGATCGTTTTCAAGTTCTCAAGTACCAATAAAACATTCATTCATGTAAATGTTGCAAACACCTTTGCAAAATAAACAAGAATATCCATTTTTATCACCATAGAAATGGAAACAATGTTTTTCACCAAAGTGGTACAAACAAAACATCTCTTAAAATTAACTTAAAATCATTGTTCAACAATAAGTAAACATTTCTTAAGGTCTTGGCAGCATCTCTTGCTCCATTGCCCATCCTCTAGAAGGTCACACCTTCCTTAAGCTTTCTACTTCTTCCCATCACCTGTAACACATTACAGAGATGTAATCCACATCCGGTATCCAATACCCAAGAAGTAGAGTTAACTGAAATGTTTACTTCAATGTAGAACATACCATTTTCAGAACTTTTCTGGGCAAGATATTCTTTCAATTTCGCCTCCAATGTCCAGGCATCTTGCAGTGATGACAAACATCACTAGTCTTGTCAGCCTTAACTGGTGTGGCTGCCACAACGGGATTCGGAGATTGCCTCAACAAGGGCACGTTCTTCTTGGGACGTTGGAAAGAACTCTTCTTTCCCTTCCCATGTGGATCAATCTTCGTACCAGATGAAGAACCCACATAAAGAACCAACTTCTCTTTCTTGATGTTGGATTCAAAGTAACAAGCATATTCACCAACTCCTCAAGTGTCGGCTCTATCTTGTTCATGTTGAAGTTCACCACAAAAGGATCAAATGAGCTAGGCAATGATAACAGCAACACGTCGGTGGTCAACTCCGAAGGCAAGATCAGATCCATGCCAACGAGCTTGTCCACGAGCCCGATCACCTTTAGGCCATGCTCATGGACCGAGGCCCCATCTTGCATGCGTAAAGTGATCAGCTCCTTGACGGTAGCATGCCTAAGAGGACGTGTTTGCTCTCCAAAGAGCTCCTTGAGGTGCAAATGAATGTCAGCAGCATTCTTTGCACCCTCAAAAACGCCTCTGCAGCTCATCATTTATAGAAGTCAGCATGTAACACCTGTCTATCAAGTCATGGTCACACCATTCCTTGTAAGCCTGCAATTCCTCAGGAGTGCAGTCAGTCGGAGCCTCAACAAGGGGCGACTCAGTCAGTGTATATGCTACCCTTTCCGAATTCAAGACGATTTTCAGGTTTCTTAGCCAAGTGAGGTAATTAGGTCCAGTTAATATGTGTTTGTCGAGTATTACGGATATCGGATTGCGAATCGAAGACATTGTCAATTTGTACTGAAAGTAAAAACAGATAAATGTTGATGACTATTTTAAAATATTTGGTAAGATATAAAGTATGGACTTTAACTTTATAAATATTTACTCCCACTGTTTTGACATCTTTCACTACCCTCTAGTGAAAACGGGAAACTCCTTTCCTCAGTAGGTACGTAAGGCCCAATTAGCGAATTATGATCCCGATTATACAGCCAATCACAATTCCTAAAAGGTAGTTTCCCAATTGCATCACAATGCAACCCCTAACGTAAACTTTTGTCTCACGTTTGATTAGGACCCATTATAGACGTCGTTCATCTTTACGTGTCAAGCCTTACCCATCGATGTTGAACCTTAATGGACGGTCGCCATGAGTTCCCTCAATTATCTGAGCCGAAGTCATGGGAGTTCCACGTAGTTCACATCACCATGTCAATGAATGTCACAACTTTCCGGCACTAAGGGCCCCCCCAATAATATGAGCCGAGCCCCGAGTACGGGTAGCGTTCATCATGCACCCATTGTCGATGGAAGACAAGGAAATTATAACCAAATTTATAATTCCCCTTTTCGGACTTGATATTAATTTTGAATCTTATTCAAAATGAGGGTTTTAATTTTGAAAGGTCTCATCATTAATTTTATTTAAAAGCTCGCCATGTTTGATCGTATGTTTGCCGGATTCATGCAACTTTGTTATTATCATAATAATAACGCACATACTCATTATTTATAACATATCATGCATATATTATAAACAGTAAACAAAACAAGGATGATCAATCGCCCCAATACTAACGGACCGTGTGAGCTAAACACGGGCCTAGGTCCAATCCTAGGGAAATGCACGGGATGCAAATGCAACTATTACATAAGCTTCCAATATTTACATGTCTTCGATCTTCATAATCATCATGGCTACCATCTTCCAATCTTGATCATCCACTATACTAATATTTACAAATAAATATCCATGGCAAATAGGGATACATCTCATGGGGGGTGGGAACTGGCCATAAACCAAGCCCACTTTAAATTTGATAATTATTACAATCATTCAACATCAAATATCCTAGCATACACCTAGCAAATTGGGCTTGGGCTTTTGATCATCCTTCATGCATAATATCACATATCATACACCATCAATTAATTATCACAATAATTAATTGATCCAATATTATATATCTTGATCCAATCACTAACCGCCACGATTATAAACTAAATTAACAAAGTATACAAACACATTTGTCTACTTTCAAATTAATTTATTTATAACCGAATTTCTTGTAAATCACCATTTACTATAAATAATTAAAGTCCAACTTAAATTATTTATTTCATGAGAAAATATTTGCAACTTTTGTAATTTTAAACTTAAGGGCCCAAAAACTTATTTTTCACCAAAAACATTTTCGGCCCATTTAAAATTCACAAACATGTTAGCCATCCAATGGCCCAACAACTCAAGGCCCATGACACTTTGATATTCCAAAACACTTTTGGAAACCCTAGCCGTCATCGCCGTCGCCGGAGCTCCGTCGCCGGATTCCGGCCAACATGCAAAAAAATTTTTTTTTATTAAAAATAGGGGGGCTGTTCGGGCAGCCCCTCGGGCTGCCCTTGCTGCCCGAAATGGGCAGCCCCTCGGGCAGCCCGAGCTGCCCGAAACGGGCAGCAACATGCTGCCCGAAAAACGCCCCAACAAGCCTTGAGTTTCGTTGCAAATTTTCGGTCTCATGCGGTTAGAAATCAATCTCAACATAATATCATGTAGTTGCTACACAAAATCGTAACCATAGCTCGGATACCACTTGAAAGGGGATCGGTTACGGTGACCGGAAGCGCAACGGAAGTTTAAAAATTCGATTTTTCATACAAAAATTTCGGCCACCACTACATTTTGTGCAACAAATACAATAAACCACAAAAATGACATACATAGTATGTTTTAAAGAAATATACCTATCAATCTCAAGAGATTGATTATGGCTCCAACTTTGTTGTCAAACAACAAAGCTCTTGAAAGGTAGAAACTATCTTCAAGCTTTCCAATGAGCACTCCTTGCTCAACTATTAAGCCCACCACCAACTAGGTAGATCCCCTCATATTTTGCACTAGAAAAATATGAGGATTTTTCAAAGAGAAGTGTTTTTGATCTCCAACAATTGAAGAACAAAAGAGAGAAAAATGGAGGAGAGAAAATATGCTATGTTTTCGGCCATCTCATGTTGGAGGAGAAGGAGAATGAGTTAATTTTCTTGTCTTGGTTGTGAGAAAAGCAAAAAGCAAAAGGTGCATGCCTTGCATTATTTTAATAAAAAGTAATCTCCAACCTTCACCTCCCATGCATGCATATAATATAGTTTTTAATCAAATTAAAAACTTTGGACTAAATTTAATTATCTCAAACATATTTGAGACTAATTAAACATTACTTGAATTTACTCAAGTCCCACTAGTTAAATAATTAATTTAAATTGAGCTCTACAAGACTCAATATAATTTAATTAATTCAACACTTGAATTAATTTAATTATTTTGGACTCTACTAGGTCCACTAGTGTTTAATTAATTCAACACTTGAATTAATTTAATTTAGTCCATAATAATGTTTATGAAAATCACAATTTTCAAATACATTATTCACTTGGCCAAATTTTAATTTAGGAACACTTCCATAAATCAAAATTTACATTTCTCTCATAGAAGTCATACTTCTATTTTTCTTTACACTTATAAACTCATTTATAAGTCGTTCAACACATTGAACTATTTTCTCCTTTATAGAAGTCATACTTCTAATTTTCTTTATGCTTATAAACTCCTTTATAAGCCGTTCAACACATTGAACTATTTTACTTCTCAACGGGATCTAGAAAGCTAGCACTTGTGTGGCCCTCAATGGTTCATTGATACGACTAGCCGTGGGTTCACATCTCCATGTGATTCGGACTAAACATGTCCTTATATGAGCATACCCCAATTGCTCCATTCTTACTTATCAACACCTTGATAACAAGAACGTCAGAACTCAAGTCTGATAGTACCCAACCAATCATGTTAAACGCCTAGCAGCATCGCTTACATGATTCCCTAGGTATCAAATGATAGTGCCTGCAAGAACCATTCAATTATGGTTAGCGTACAGTACGGTCCCTTCAACTCATATATCCCGATCGATTCGACAACCATTGGTTTATCGAGAGTTGTCAATGAATCGATACTATGTGTCATGTCGTAGTTGCATCGATGGTGTAATCTATGAAACCCTTTCATAATTACCACCATACTCTGGCCAGAGATTTCGATCTACATACACATGATAACACATAGGATATCCATACCCAAAGGTAAGCGGTGAATCCCCGACTACAATGCATCGACTCCTATGTGTTTCGACAGAACACCCAACCTTGCCACCTGATGACCCCATGAGAGTCGGTAAACAAGTCAAAGTGTAATTCTAGCACATAGAGTCTCAATGTTGTCCCGGGTCATAAGGACTAATGGTGTACAACCATAAACCAGGACTTTTCCACTCGATAAGTGAGAACCACTTGGAAAGTCCTTTAATGGAGGGTTGTTCAGTGCACTCTACCAGGAGCACCTATCTGCATGCTCGGACATCACAATGTCCCCTACCAATGAAACATGGTACTCACATCGCAGATACTAGTCTCGAACTCTAGCGGCCTATATCCTTCTTAGTGGCGGCTGAATCGACTAGGAACCGTTTAGAATATACAGTATTACAAATATGAGTTTCATGATACTCATCATATGAGCATCTCATATTCTTTCTACTATTTGTATATTCAAGGGCTTTATCTATGCAACTAGCATGGGTATACAGATAAAGATGTGCCATAATAATAATGTCAAACATTATTAAAATAAAGATTGCTTATACATAGAGTTTCATTGTGAACACTCGGCCAACACTTGGCTCGACGGGCACCTACTCTAACAATCTCCCACTTGCACTAGAGCCAACTACCCATATGCTTTAAACCCATTGATTCGCGATGCTTGTCGAATAATGGTCCAGGTAAAGGCGTAGCTAGTGGATCAACAACATTATCGGCGGAGCCGACTTTGTCAAAAGACACTTCTCCTCTTTCCACAATCTCTCCGAGGATGTGGTACTTTCTCAATACTAGTTTGGATTTCTGATGAGACCTAGGCTCCTTTGCTTGAGCTATAGCTCCCGTGTTGTCACACAACACCGGGACAGGAGCAACTCCATTAGGAATGACGCCCAACTCTTGGACGAAATTCCTTATCCAAACAGCCTCCCTTGCTGCATCTGATGCAGCAATGTATTCGGCCTCTGTGCTGGAATCCGTAGTATTGTCTCGCTTGGAACTCTTCCAAGAGACAGCAGCACCATAGAGCATGAATACAAAACCAGAGGTTGACTTCGAGTCATCGATATCGCTTTGGAAGCTAGAGTCGGTATAGCCTTCCAATTTTAGTTCTCCACCTCATAGACCAAGAACAATTTATTGGTCCTTCTCAACTACTTGAGGATGTCTTTCACAGATTTCCAGTGTGGAAGACCAGGGTTCGATTGATATCTACTCACTACACTTAGTGCGAAAGCCACTTCAAGACGTGTAGATATCATCCCATACATGATGCTACCAATTGCCGAAGCATACGAAATGCGTGTCATCGCCACTATCTCTGCATCAGTCTTGGGAGACAGACTTGGATAGGGACACGCCATGACACATTGGTAGATGTCCTCCCTTGGACTCATCCATCGAGAACGACTTCACGATGGTATCAATGTATGTGGACTGGGTGAGACCAAGCAATCTTCTCGATCTATCTTTATAGATCTGTATTCCCAATACAAAAGATGCTTCCCCCAAGTCCTGCATCGAGAACTTACTCGCTAACCATATCTTAGTTGATTGCAACATTCCTACATCATTCCCAATGAGTTGAATGTCATCAACATATAACACCAGGAATGTCACAACACTCCCACTGACCTTCTTATACACATAGGGTTCCTCAGGACTCTTAGTAAATCAAACTATTTGATTGTACTGTTGAATCTGAGGTTCCAACTCTTAGATGCCTGCTTTAGATCATAAATAGATCTCTGAAGTTTGCATACCATATGCTCACTTCCGATAGATGTTAACCCTTCAGGTTAAGACATGTAAATAACTTTCTTAAAATCCCCATTAAGAAAGTCTGTCTTGACATCCATCTGCCATATCTCATAGTCATACCATGCAGCTATGGCTAGCAAAATCCTTATGGACTTGAACATTGCGACTGGGGAAAAAGGTTTCCTCAAAGTCAACTCCTTGTCTTTGAGTATATCCTTTTTCCACCAATTGCACCTTGAAGGTCAATACCTTCCCATCCGTCCCAAGTCCCTATGGGAACCTTTCCCTCAGGTGGATCTATAAGACTTGGCAAAAAATTGTTGTTTTCTACTACTTGTCATCCTCAAACGGATGGACAAACTGAAGTTGTCAATAGAACTTTGGGAACACTTTTGCGTGCTATTCTTAAAAGAACTTGGATTGACATTTCTATGGACTTTATTTCGGGGTTGCCTAGGACTAAGAAGGGGAGGGATTCTATTTTTGTTGTTGTGGATAGATTCTCAAAGATGGCACATTTTATAGCTTGTCGTAAAACCGATGATGCTTCATACAATGCGGATTTGTTCTTTAGAGAAGTGGTTAGGTTGCATGGCATGCCTAGGACTATTGTTTCTGGTCGCGATGTTAAATTCTTTAGTTACTTTTGGAAGACTTTATAGGCTAAACTTGGCAAAAAATTGATGTTTTCTACTACTTGTCATCCTCAAACGGATGGACAAACTGAAGTTGTCAATAAAACTTTGGGAACACTTTTGCGTGCTATTCTTAAAAAGAACTTGGATTGACATTTCTATGGACTTTATTTTTGGGTCGCCTAGGACTAAGAAGGGGAGGGATTCTATTTTTGTTGTTGTGGGTAGATTCTCTAAGATGGCACATTTTATAGCTTGTCATAAAACCGATGATGCTTCAAACATGGCGGATTTGTTCTTTAGAGAAGTCGTTAGGTTGCATGGAGTGCCTAGGACTGTTGTTTCTGGTCGCGATGTTAAATTCTTGAGTTACTTTTGGAAGACTTTATGGGCTAAACTTGGCACAAAATTGTTGTTTTCTACTACTTGTCATCCTCAAACGGATAGACAAACTGAAGTTGTCAATAAAACTTTGGGAACATATTTTTGTGCTATTCTTAAAAAGAACTTGGATTGACATTTCTATGGACTTTATTTTGGGGTGGCCTAGGACTAAGAAGGGGAGGGATTCTATTTTTGTTGTTGTGGATAGATTCTCTAAGATGGCACATTTTATAGCTTGTCATAAAACCGATGATGCTTCAAACATGCGGATTTGTTCATTAGAGAAGTCGTTAGGTTGCATGGAGTGCCTAGGACTATTGTTTCTGGTCGCGATGTTAAATTCTTGAGTTACTTTTGGAAGACTTTATGGGCTAAACTTGGCACAAAATTGTTGTTTTCTACTACTTGTCATCCTCAAACGGATGGACAAACTTAATTTGTCAATAGAACTTTGGGAACACCTTTGCGTGCTATTCTTAAAAAGAACTTCGATTGAAATTTCTATGAACTTTATTTTGGGGTCGCCTAAGAAAAGAAGGGGAGGGATTCTATTTTTGTTGTTGTGGATAGATTCCCTAAGATGGCACATTTTATAGCTTGTCATAAAACCGATGATGCTTCAAACATTGCAGATTTGTTATTTAGAGAAGTCGTTAGGTTGCATGGCATGCCTATGACTATTGTTTCTGGTCGCGATGTTAAATTCTTTAGTTACTATTGGAAGACTTTATGGCTAAACTTGGCACAAAATTGTTGTTTTCTACTACTTGTCATCCTCAAACGGATGGACAAACTGAAGTTGTCAATAGAACTTTGGGAACACTTTTGCGTGCTATTCTTAAAAAGAACTTGGATTGACATTTCTATGGACTTTATTTCGGGGTTGCCTAGGACTAAGAAGGGGAGGGATTCTATTTTTGTTGTTGTGGATAGATTCTCAAAGATGGCACATTTTATAGCTTGTCGTAAAACCGATGATGCTTCATACAATGCGGATTTGTTCTTTAGAGAAGTCGTTAGGTTGCATGGCATGCCTAGGACTATTGTTTCTGGTCGCGATGTTAAATTCTTTAGTTACTTTTGGAAGACTTTATGGGCTAAACTTGGCAAAAAATTGTTGTTTTCTACTACTTGTCATCCTCAAACGGATGGACAAACTGAAGTTGTCAATAAAACTTTGGGAACACTTTTGCGTGCTATTCTTAAAAAGAACTTGGATTGACATTTCTATGGACTTTATTTTGGGGTCGCGTAGGACTAAGAAGGGGAGGGATTCTATTTTTGTTGTTGTGGGTAGATTCTCTAAGATGACACATTTTATAGCTTGTCATAAAACCGATGATGCTTCAAACATGGCGGATTTGTTCTTTAGAGAAGTCGTTAGGTTGCATGGAGTGCCTAGGACTGTTGTTTCTGGTCGCGATGTTAAATTCTTGAGTTACTTTTGGAAGACTTTATGGGCTAAACTTGGCACAAAATTGTTGTTTTCTACTACTTGTCATCCTCAAACGGATAGACAAACTGAAGTTGTCAATAAAACTTTGGGAACACATTTCTGTGCTATTCTTAAAAAGAACTTGGATTGACATTTCTATGGACTTTATTTTGGGGTGGCCTAGGACTAAGAAAGGGAGGGATTCTATTTTTGTTGTTGTGGATAGATTCTCTAAGATGGCACATTTTATAGCTTGTCATAAAACCGATGATGCTTCAAACATTGCGGATATGTTCTTTAGAGAAGTCGTTAGGTTGCATGGCGTGCCTAGGACTATTGTTTCTGGTCGCGATGTTAAATTCTTGAGTTACTTTTGGAAGACTTTATGGGCTAAACTTGGCACAAAATTGTAGTTTTCTACTACTTGTCATCCTCAAACGGATGGACAAACTTAATTTGTCAATAGAACTTTGGGAACACCTTTGCGTGCTATTCTTAAAAAGAACTTCGATTGAAATTTCTATGAACTTTATTTTGGGGTCGCCTAAGAAAAGAAGGGGAGGGATTCTATTTTTGTTGTTGTGGATAGATTCTCTAAGATGGCACATTTTATAGCTTGTCATAAAACCGATGATGCTTCAAACATTGCAGATTTGTTATTTAGAGAAGTCGTTAGGTTGCATGGCATGCCTATGACTATTGTTTCTGGTCGCGATGTTAAATTCTTTAGTTACTATTGGAAGACTTTATGGGCTAAACTTGGCACAAAATTGTTGTTTTCTACTGCTTGTCATCCTCAAACGGATGGACAATTTGAAGTTGTCAATAGAACTTTGGGAACACTTTTGCGTGCTATTCTTAAAAAGAACTTGGATTGACATTTCTATGGACTTTATTTCGGGGTTGCCTAGGACTAAGAAGGGGAGGGATTCTATTTTTGTTGCTGTGGATAGATTCTCAAAGATGGCACATTTTATAGCTTGTCGTAAAACCGATGATGCTTCATACAATGCGGATTTGTTCTTTAGAGAAGTCGTTAGGTTGCATGGCATGCCTAGGACTATTGTTTCTGGTCGCGATGTTAAATTCTTTAGTTACTTTTGGAAGACTTTATGGGCTAAACTTGGCAAAAAATTGTTGTTTTCTACTACTTGTCATCCTCAAACGGATGGACAAACTGAAGTTGTCTATAAAACTTTGGGAACACTTTTGCGTGCTATTCTTAAAAAGAACTTGGATTGACATTTCTATGGACTTTATTTTGGGGTCGCGTAGGACTAAGAAGGGGAGGGATTCTATTTTTGTTGTTGTGGGTAGATTCTCTAAGATGACACATTTTATAGCTTGTCATAAAACCGATGATGCTTCAAACATGGCGGATTTGTTCTTTAGAGAAGTCGTTAGGTTGCATGGAGTGCCTAGGACTGTTGTTTCTGGTCGCGATGTTAAATTCTTGAGTTACTTTTGGAAGACTTTATGGGCTAAACTTGGCACAAAATTGTTGTTTTCTACTACTTGTCATCCTCAAACGGATAGACAAACTGAAGTTGTCAATAAAACTTTGGGAACACATTTCTGTGCTATTCTTAAAAAGAACTTGGATTGACATTTCTATGGACTTTATTTTGGGGTGGCCTAGGACTAAGAAGGGGAGGGATTCTATTTTTGTTGTTGTGGATAGATTCTCTAAGATGGCACATTTTATAGCTTGTCATAAAACCGATGATGCTTCAAACATGCGGATTTGTTCTTTAGAGAAGTCGTTAGGTTGCATGGCGTGCCTAGGACTATTGTTTCTGGTCGCGATGTTAAATTCTTGAGTTACTTTTGGAAGACTTTATGGGCTAAACTTGGCACAAAATTGTTGTTTTCTACTACTTGTCATCCTCAAACGGATGGACAAACTTAATTTGTCAATAGAACTTTGGGAACACCTTTGCGTGCTATTCTTAAAAAGAACTTCGATTGAAATTTCTATGAACTTTATTTTGGGGTCGCCTAAGAAAAGAAGGGGAGGGATTCTATTTTTGTTGTTGTGGATAGATTCTCTAAGATGGCACATTTTATAGCTTGTCATAAAACCGATGATGCTTCAAACATTGCAGATTTGTTATTTAGAGAAGTCGTTAGGTTGCATGGCATGCCTATGACTATTGTTTCTGGTCGCGATGTTAAATTCTTTAGTTACTATTGGAAGACTTTATGGGCTAAACTTGGCACAAAATTGTTGTTTTCTACTGCTTGTCATCCTCAAACGGATGGACAACTTGAAGTTGTCAATAGAACTTTGGGAACACTTTTGCGTGCTATTCTTAAAAAGAACTTGGATTGACATTTCTATGGACTTTATTTCGGGGTTGCCTAGGACTAAGAAGGGGAGGGATTCTATTTTTGTTGTTGTGGATAGATTCTCAAAGATGGCACATTTTATAGCTTGTCGTAAAACCGATGATGCTTCATACAATGCGGATTTGTTCTTTAGAGAAGTCGTTAGGTTGCATGGCATGCCTAGGACTATTGTTTCTGGTCGCGATGTTAAATTCTTTAGTTACTTTTGGAAGACTTTATGGGCTAAACTTGGCAAAAAATTGTTGTTTTCTACTACTTGTCATCCTCAAACGGATGGACAAACTGAAGTTGTCAATAAAACTTTGGGAACACTTTTGCGTGCTATTCTTAAAAAGAACTTGGATTGACATTTCTATGGACTTTATTTCGGGGTTGCCTAGGACTAAGAAGGGGAGGGATTCTATTTTGTTGTTGTGGATAGATTCTCTAAAGATGGCACATTTTATAGCTTGTCGTAAAACCGATGATGCTTCATACAATGCGGATTTGTTCTTTAGAGAAGTCGTTAGGTTGCATGGCAGTGCCTAGGACTATTGTTTCTGGTCGCGATGTTAAATTCTTTAGTTACTTTTGGAAGACTTTATGGGCTAAACTTGGCACAAAATTGTTGTTTTCTACTACTTGTCATCCTCAAACGGATGGACAAACTGAAGTTGTCAATAAAACTTTGGGAACACTTTTGCGTGCTATTCTTAAAAAGAACTTGGATTGACATTTCTATGGACTTTATTTTGGGGTCGCGTAGGACTAAGAAGGGGAGGGATTCTATTTTTGTTGTTGTGGGTAGATTCTCTAAGATGACACATTTTATAGCTTGTCATAAAACCGATGATGCTTCAAACATGCGGATTTGTTCTTTAGAGAAGTCGTTAGGTTGCATGGAGTGCCTAGGACTATTGTTTCTGGTCGCGATGTTAAATTCTTGAGTTACTTTTGGAAGACTTTATGGGCTAAACTTGGCACAAAATTGTTGTTTTCTACTACTTGTCATCCTCAAACGGATAGACAAACTGAAGTTGTCAATAAAACTTTGGGAACACATTTCTGTGCTATTCTTAAAAAGAACTTGGATTGACATTTCTATGAACTTTATTTTGGGGTTGCCTAGGACTAAGAAGGGGAGGGATTCTATTTTTGTTGTTGTGGATAGATTCTCTAAGATGGCACATTTTATAGCTTGTCATAAAACCGATGATGCTTCAAACATGCGGATTTGTTCTTTAGAGAAGTCGTTAGGTTGCATGGAGTGCCTAGGACTATTGTTTCTGGTCGCGATGTTAAATTCTTGAGTTACTTTTGGAAGACTTTATGGGCTAAACTTGGCACAAAATTGTTGTTTTCTACTACTTGTCATCCTCAAACGGATGGACAAACTTAATTTGTCAATAGAACTTTGGGAACACCTTTGCGTGCTATTCTTAAAAAGAACTTCGATTGACATTTCTATGAACTTTATTTTGGGGTCGCCTAAGAAAAGAAGGGGAGGGATTCTATTTTTGTTGTTGTGGATAGATTCTCTAAGATGGCACATTTTATAGCTTGTCATAAAACCGATGATGCTTCAAACATTGCAGATTTGTTATTTAGAGAAGTCGTTAGGTTGCATGGCATGCCTATGACTATTGTTTCTGGTCGCGATGTTAAATTCTTTAGTTACTATTGGAAGACTTTATGGGCTAAACTTGGCACAAAATTGTTGTTTTCTACTGCTTGTCATCCTCAAACGGATGGACAAACTGAAGTTGTCAATAGAACTTTGGGAACACTTTTGCGTGCTATTCTTAAAAAGAACTTGGATTGACATTTCTATGGACTTTATTTCGGGGTTGCCTAGGACTAAGAAGGGGAGGGATTCTATTTTTGTTGTTGTGGATAGATTCTCAAAGATGGCACATTTTATAGCTTGTCAGTAAAACCGATGATGCTTCATACAATGCGGATTTGTTCTTTAGAGAAGTCGTTAGGTTGCATGGCAGTGCCTAGGACTATTGTTTCTGGTCGCGATGTTAAATTCTTGAGTTACTTTTGGAAGACTTTATGGGCTAAACTTGGCACAAAATTGTTGTTTTCTACTACTTGTCATCCTCAAACGGATGGACAAACTGAAGTTGTCAATAAAACTTTGGGAACACTTTTGCGTGCTATTCTTAAAAAGAACTTGGATTGACATTTCTATGGACTTTATTTTGGGGTCGCCTAGGACTAAGAAGGGGAGGGATTCTATTTTTGTTGTTGTGGGATAGATTCTCTAAGATGGACACATTTTATAGCTTGTCATAAAACCGATGATGCTTCAAACATGCGGATTTGTTCTTTAGAGAAGTCGTTAGGTTGCATGGAGTGCCTAGGACTATTGTTTCTGGTCGCGATGTTAAATTCTTGAGTTACTTTGGAAGACTTTATGGGCTAAACTTGGCACAAAATTGTTGTTTTCTACTACTTGTCATCCTCAAACGGATGGACAAACTGAAGTTGTCAATAGAACTTTGGGAACACCTTTGCGTGCTATTCTTAAAAAGAACTTGGATTGACATTTCTATGGACTTTATTTTGGGGTCGCCTAGGACTAAGAAGGGGAGGGATTCTATTTTTGTTGTTGTGGATAGATTCTCTAAGATGGCACATTTTATAGCTTGTCATAAAACCGATGATGCTTCAAACATTGCGGATTTGTTCTTTAGAGAAGTCGTTAGGTTGCATGGCAGTGCCTAGGACTATTGTTTCTGGTCGCGATGTTAAATTCTTGAGTTACTTTTGGAAGACTTTATGGGCTAAACTTGGCACAAAATTGTTGTTTTCTACTACTTGTCATCCTCAAACGGATGGACAAACTGAAGTTGTCAATAGAACTTTGGGAACACTTTGCGTGCTATTCTTAAAAAGAACTTGGATTGACATTTCTATGGACTTTATTTTGGGGTTGCCTAGGACTAAGAAGGGGAGGGATTCTATTTTTGTTGTTGTGGATAGATTCTCTAAGATGGCACATTTTATAGCTTGTCATAAAACCGATGATGCTTCAAACATGCGATTTGTTCTTTAGAGAAGTCGTTAGGTTGCATGGCATGCCTAGGACTATTGTTTCTGGTCGCGATGTTAAATTCTTTAGTTACTTTTGGAAGACTTTATGGGCTAAACTTGGCACAAAATTGTTGTTTTCTACTACTTGTCATCCTCAAACGGATGGACAAACTGAAGTTGTCAATAGAACTTTGGGAACACTTTTGCGTGCTATTCTTAAAAAGAACTTGGATTGACATTTCTATGGACTTTATTTTGGGGTCGCCTAGGACTAAGAAGGGGAGGGATTCTATTTTTGTTGTTGTGGATAGATTCTCTAAGATGGCACATTTTATAGCTTGTCATAAAACCGATGATGCTTCAAACATGCGGATTTGTTCTTTAGAGAAGTCGTTAGGTTGCATGGCATGCCTAGGACTATTGTTTCTGGTCGCGATGTTAAATTCTTTAGTTACTTTTGGAAGACTTTATGGGCTAAACTTGGCACAAAATTGTTGTTTTCTACTACTTGTCATCCTCAAACGGATGGACAAACTGAAGTTGTCAATAAAACTTTGGGAACACATTTGCGTGCTATTCTTAAAAAGAACTTGGATTGACATTTCTATGGACTTTATTTTGGGGTTCGCCTAGGACTAAGAAGGGGAGGGATTCTATTTTTGTTGTTGTGGATAGATTCTCTAAGATGGCACATTTTATAGCTTGTCATAAAACCGATGATGCTTCAAACATTGCGGATTTGTTCTTTAGAGAAGTCGTTAGGTTGCATGGCGTGCCTAGGACTATTGTTTCTGGTCGCGATGTTAAATTCTTGAGTTACTTTTGGAAGACTTTATGGGCTAAACTTGGCACAAAATTGTTGTTTTCTACTACTTGTCATCCTCAAACGGATAGGACAAACTGAAGTTGTCAATAAAACTTTGGGAACACATTTCTGTGCTATTCTTAAAAAGAACTTGGATTGACATTTCTATGGACTTTATTTTGGGGTCGCCTAGGACTAAGAAGGGGAGGGATTCTATTTTTGTTGTTGTGGATAGATTCTCTAAGATGGCACATTTTATAGCTTGTCATAAAACCGATGATGCTTCAAACATTGCGGATTTGTTCTTTAGAGAAGTCGTTAGGTTGCATGGCAGTGCCTAGGACTATTGTTTCTGGTCGCGATGTTAAATTCTTGAGTTACTTTTGGAAGACTTTATGGGCTAAACTTGGCACAAAATTGTTGTTTTCTACTACTTGTCATCCTCAAACGGATGGACAAACTGAAGTTGTCAATAGAACTTTGGGAACACCTTTGCGTGCTATTCTTAAAAAGAACTTGGATTGACATTTCTATGAACTTTATTTTGGGGTCGCCTAGGACTAAGAAGGGGAGGGATTCTATTTTTGTTGTTGTGGATAGATTCTCTAAGATGGCACATTTTATAGCTTGTCATAAAACCGATGATGCTTCAAACATTGCGGATTTGTTCTTTAGAGAAGTCGTTAGGTTGCATGGCATGCCTATGACTATTGTTTCTGGTCGCGATGTTAAATTCTTTAGTTACTATTGGAAGACTTTATGGGCTAAACTTGGCACAAAATTGTTGTTTTCTACTACTTGTCATCCTCAAACGGATGGACAAACTGAAGTTGTCAATAGAACTTTGGGAACACTTTTGCGTGCTATTCTTAAAAAGAACTTGGATTGACATTTCTATGGACTTTATTTTGGGGTCGCCTAGGACTAAGAAGGGGAGGGATTCTATTTTTGTTGTTGTGGATAGATTCTCTAAAGATGGCACATTTTATAGCTTGTCAGTAAAACCGATGATGCTTCATACAATGCGGATTTGTTCTTTAGAGAAGTCGTTAGGTTGCATGGCATGCCTAGGACTATTGTTTCTGGTCGCGATGTTAAATTCTTTAGTTACTTTTGGAAGACTTTATGGGCTAAACTTGGCACAAAATTGTTGTTTTCTACTACTTGTCATCCTCAAACGGATAGGACAAACTGAAGTTGTCAATAAAACTTTGGGAACACTTTTGCGTGCTATTCTTAAAAAGAACTTGGATTGACATTTCTATGGACTTTATTTTGGGGTGCCTAGGACTAAGAAGGGGAGGGATTCTATTTTTGTTGTTGTGGATAGATTCTCTAAGATGGCACATTTTATAGCTTGTCATAAAACCGATGATGCTTCAAACATGCGGATTTGTTCTTTAGAGAAGTCGTTAGGTTGCATGGAGTGCCTAGGACTATTGTTTCTGGTCGCGATGTTAAATTCTTGAGTTACTTTTGGAAGACTTTATGGGCTAAACTTGGCACAAAATTGTTGTTTTCTACTACTTGTCATCCTCAAACGGATGGACAAACTTAAGTTGTCAATAGAACTTTGGGAACACATTTGCTGTGCTATTCTTAAAAAGAACTTGGATTGACATTTCTATGGACTTTATTTTGGGGTCGCCTAGGACTAAGAAGGGGAGGGATTCTATTTTTGTTGTTGTGGATAGATTCTCTAAGATGGCACATTTTATAGCTTGTCATAAAACCGATGATGCTTCAAACATTGCGGATATGTTCTTTAGAGAAGTCGTTAGGTTGCATGGCGTGCCTAGGACTATTGTTTCTGGTCGCGATGTTAAATTCTTGAGTTACTATTTGGAAGACTTTATGGGCTAAACTTGGCACAAAATTGTAGTTTTCTACTACTTGTCATCCTCAAACGGATGGACAAACTGAAGTTGTCAATAGAACTTTGGGAACACTTTGCGTGCTATTCTTAAAAAGAACTTCGATTGACATTTCTATGAACTTTATTTTGGGGTCGCCTAAGACTAAGAAGGGGAGGGATTCTATTTTTGTTGTTGTGGATAGATTCTCTAAGATGGCACATTTTATAGCTTGTCATAAAACCGATGATGCTTCAAACATTGCAGATTTGTTATTTAGAGAAGTCGTTAGGTTGCATGGCATGCCTAGGACTATTGTTTCTGGTCGCGATGTTAAATTCTTTAGTTACTATTGGAAGACTTTATGGGCTAAACTTGACACAAAATTGTTGTTTTCTACTACTTGTCATCCTCAAACGGATGGACAAACTGAAGTTGTCAATAGAACTTTGGGAACACTTTTGCGTGCTATTCTTAAAAAGAACTTGGATTGACATTTCTATGGACTTTATTTCGGGGTTCGCCTAGGACTAAGAAGGGGAGGGATTCTATTTTGTTGTTGTGGATAGATTCTCTAAAGATGGCACATTTTATAGCTTGTCGTAAAACCGATGATGCTTCATACAATGCGGATTTGTTCTTTAGAGAAGTCGTTAGGTTGCATGGCATGCCTAGGACTATTGTTTCTGGTCGCGATGTTAAATTCTTTAGTTACTTTTGGAAGACTTTATGGGCTAAACTTGGCAAAAAATTGTTGTTTTCTACTACTTGTCATCCTCAAACGGATGGACAAACTGAAGTTGTCAATAAAACTTTGGGAACACTTTTGCGTGCTATTCTTAAAAAGAACTTGGATTGACATTTCTATGGACTTTATTTTGGGGTGCCGTAGGACTAAGAAGGGGAGGGATTCTATTTTTGTTGTTGTGGATAGATTCTCTAAGATGACACATTTTATAGCTTGTCATAAAACCGATGATGCTTCAAACATGGCGGATTTGTTCTTTAGAGAAGTCGTTAGGTTGCATGGAGTGCCTAGGACTATTGTTTCTGGTCGCGATGTTAAATTCTTGAGTTACTTTGGAAGACTTTATGGGCTAAACTTGGCACAAAATTGTTGTTTTCTACTACTTGTCATCCTCAAACGGATAGACAAACTGAAGTTGTCAATAAAACTTTGGGAACACATTTGCGTGCTATTCTTAAAAAGAACTTGGATTGACATTTCTATGGACTTTATTTTGGGGTGCGCCTAGGACTAAGAAGGGGAGGGATTCTATTTTTGTTGTTGTGGATAGATTCTCTAAGATGGCACATTTTATAGCTTGTCATAAAACCGATGATGCTTCAAACATTGCGGATTTGTTCTTTAGAGAAGTCGTTAGGTTGCATGGAGTGCCTAGGACTATTGTTTCTGGTCGCGATGTTAAATTCTTGAGTTACTTTTGGAAGACTTTATGGGCTAAACTTGGCACAAAATTGTTGTTTTCTACTACTTGTCATCCTCAAACGGATGGACAAACTGAAGTTGTCAATAGAACTTTGGGAACACCTTTGCGTGCTATTCTTAAAAAGAACTTGGATTGACATTTCTATGAACTTTATTTGGGGTGGCCTAAGGACTAAGAAGGGGAGGGATTCTATTTTTGTTGTTGTGGATAGATTCTCTAAGATGGCACATTTTATAGCTTGTCATAAAACCGATGATGCTTCAACATTGCAGATTTGTTATTTAGAGAAGTCGTTAGGTTGCATGGCATGCCTAGGACTATTGTTTCTGGTCGCGATGTTAAATTCTTTAGTTACTATTGGAAGACTTTATGGGCTAAACTTGGCACAAAATTGTTGTTTTCTACTGCTTGTCATCCTCAAACGGATGGACAAACTGAAGTTGTCAATAGAACTTTGGGAACACTTTTGCGTGCTATTCTTAAAAAGAACTTGGATTGGACATTTCTATGGACTTTATTTCGGGGTTGCCTAGGACTAAGAAGGGGAGGGATTCTATTTTTGTTGTTGTGGATAGATTCTCAAAGATGGCACATTTTATAGCTTGTCGTAAAACCGATGATGCTTCATACAATGCGGATTTGTTCTTTAGAGAAGTCGTTAGGTTGCATGGCATGCCTAGGACTATTGTTTCTGGTCGCGATGTTAAATTCTTTAGTTACTTTTGGAAGACTTTATGGGCTAAACTTGGCACAAAATTGTTGTTTTCTACTACTTGTCATCCTCAAACGGATGGACAAACTGAAGTTGTCATAAAACTTTGGGAACACTTTTGCGTGCTATTCTTAAAAAGAACTTGGATTGACATTTCTATGGACTTTATTTTGGGGTCGCCTAGGACTAAGAAGGGGAGGGATTCTATTTTTGTTGTTGTGGATAGATTCTCTAAGATGGCACATTTTATAGCTTGTCATAAAACCGATGATGCTTCAAACATGGCGGATTTGTTCTTTAGAGAAGTCGTTAGGTTGCATGGAGTGCCTAGGACTATTGTTTCTGGTCGCGATGTTAAATTCTTGAGTTACTTTTGGAAGACTTTATGGGCTAAACTTGGCACAAAATTGTTGTTTTCTACTACTTGTCATCCTCAAACGGATAGACAAACTGAAGTTGTCAATAAAACTTTGGGAACACCTTTGCTGTGCTATTCTTAAAAGAACTTGGATTGACATTTCTATGGACTTTATTTTGGGGTCGGCCTAGGACTAAGAAGGGGAGGGATCTATTTTTGTTGTTGTGGATAGATTCTCTAAGATGGCACATTTTATAGCTTGTCATAAAACCGATGATGCTTCAAACATGCGGATTTGTTCTTTAGAGAAGTCGTTAGGTTGCATGGCAGTGCCTAGGACTATTGTTTCTGGTCGCGATGTTAAATTCTTGAGTTACTTTTGGAAGACTTTATGGGCTAAACTTGGCACAAAATTGTTGTTTTCTACTACTTGTCATCCTCAAACGGATGGACAAACTGAAGTTGTCAATAGAACTTTGGGAACACTTTGCGTGCTATTCTTAAAAAGAACTTGGATTGACATTTCTATGAACTTTATTTTGGGGTTGCCTAGGACTAAGAAGGGGAGGGATTCTATTTTTGTTGTTGTGGATAGATTCTCTAAGATGGCACATTTTATAGCTTGTCATAAAACCGATGATGCTTCAAACATGCAGGATTTGTTCTTTAGAGAAGTCGTTAGGTTGCATGGCATGCCTATGACTATTGTTTCTGGTCGCGATGTTAAATTCTTTAGTTACTATTGGAAGACTTTATGGGCTAAACTTGGCACAAAATTGTTGTTTTCTACTGCTTGTCATCCTCAAACGGATGGACAAACTGAAGTTGTCAATAGAACTTTGGAACACTTTTGCGTGCTATTCTTAAAAGAACTTGGATTGACATTTCTATGGACTTTATTTTCGGGTCGCCTAGGACTAAGAAGGGGAGGGATTCTATTTTTGTTGTTGTGGATAGATTCTCAAAGATGGCACATTTTATAGCTTGTCAGTAAAACCGATGATGCTTCATAACATGCGGATTTGTTCTTTAGAGAAGTCGTTAGGTTGCATGGCATGCCTAGGACTATTGTTTTCTGGTCGCGATGTTAAATTCTTTAGTTACTTTTGGAAGACTTTATGGGCTAAACTTGGCACAAAATTGTTGTTTTCTACTACTTGTCATCCTCAAACGGATGGACAAACTGAAGTTGTCAATAAAACTTTGGGAACACTTTGCTGTGCTATTCTTAAAAAGAACTTGGATTGACATTTCTATGGACTTTATTTTGGGGTTGCCTAGGACTAAGAAGGGGAGGGATTCTATTTTTGTTGTTGTGGATAGATTCTCTAAGATGGCACATTTTATAGCTTGTCATAAAACCGATGATGCTTCAAACATGCGGATTTGTTCTTTAGAGAAGTCGTTAGGTTGCATGGAGTGCCTAGGACTATTGTTTCTGGTCGCGATGTTAAATTCTTGAGTTACTTTTGGAAGACTTTATGGCTAAACTTGGCACAAAATTGTTGTTTTCTACTACTTGTCATCCTCAAACGGATGGACAAACTGAAGTTGTCAATAAAACTTTGGGAACACATTTGCGTGCTATTCTTAAAAAGAACTTGGATTGACATTTCTATGGACTTTATTTTGGGGTCGCCTAGGACTAAGAAGGGGAGGGATTCTATTTTTGTTGTTGTGGATAGATTCTCTAAGATGGACACATTTTATAGCTTGTCATAAAACCGATGATGCTTCAAACATTGCGGATTTGTTCTTTAGAGAAGTCGTTAGGTTGCATGGCAGTGCCTAGGACTATTGTTTCTGGTCGCGATGTTAAATTCTTGAGTTACTATTGGAAGACTTTATGGGCTAAACTTGGCACAAAATTGTTGTTTTCTACTACTTGTCATCCTCAAACGGATGGACAAACTGAAGTTGTCAATAGAACTTTGGGAACACCTTTTGCGTGCTATTCTTAAAAAGAACTTGGATTGACATTTCTATGGACTTTATTTTGGGGTTGCCTAGGACTAAGAAGGGGAGGGATTCTATTTTGTTGTTGTGGATAGATTCTCTAAGATGGCACATTTTATAGCTTGTCATAAAACCGATGATGCTTCAAACATTGCGGATTTGTTCTTTAGAGAAGTCGTTAGGTTGCATGGCAGTGCCTAGGACTATTGTTTCTGGTCGCGATGTTAAATTCTTTAGTTACTTTTGGAAGACTTTATGGGCTAAACTTGGACACAAAATTGTTGTTTTCTACTACTTGTCATCCTCAAACGGATGGACAAACTGAAGTTGTCAATAGAACTTTGGGAACACTTTGCGTGCTATTCTTAAAAAGAACTTGGATTGACATTTCTATGGACTTTATTTTGGGGTCGCCTAGGACTAAGAAGGGGAGGGATTCTATTTTTGTTGTTGTGGATAGATTCTCTAAGATGGCACATTTTATAGCTTGTCATAAAACCGATGATGCTTCAAACATTGCAGGATTTGTTCTTTAGAGAAGTCGTTAGGTTGCATTGCAGTGCCTAGGACTAGTTGTTTCTGGTCGCGATGTTAAATTCTTTAGTTACTTTTGGAAGACTTTATGGGCTAAACTTGGCACAAAATTGTTGTTTTCTACTACTTGTCATCCTCAAACGGATGGACAAACTGAAGTTGTCAATAAAACTTTGGGAACACTTTGCGTGCTATTCTTAAAAAGAACTTGGATTGACATTTTCTATGGACTTTATTTGGGGTTGCCTAGGACTAAGAAGGGGAAGGGATTCTATTTTTGTTGTTGTGGATAGATTCTCTAAGATGGCACATTTTATAGCTTGTCATAAAACCGATGATGCTTCAAACAATGCGGATTTGTTCTTTAGAGAAGTCGTTAGGTTGCATGGCATGCCTAGGACTATTGTTCTGGTCGCGATGTTAAATTCTTTAGTTACTTTTGGAAGACTTTATGGGCTAAACTTGGCAAAAATTGTTGTTTCTACTACTTGTCATCCTCAAACGGATGGACAAACTGAAGTTGTCAATAAAACTTTGGGAACACTTTGCGTGCTATTCTTAAAAGAACTTGGATTGACATTTCTATGGACTTTATTTTGGGGTCGCCTAGGACTAAGAAGGGAGGGATTCTATTTTTGTTGTTGTGGATAGATTCTCTAAGATGGCACATTTTATAGCTTGTCATAAAACCGATGATGCTTCAAACATTGCGGATTGTTCTTTAGAGAAGTCGTTAGGTTGCATGGCATGCCTAGGACTAGTTGTTTCTGGTCGCGATGTTAAATTCTTGAGTTACTTTTGGAAGACTTTATGGGCTAAACTTGGCACAAAATTGTTGTTTTCTACTACTTGTCATCCTCAAAACGGATGGACAAACTGAAGTTGTCAATAGAACTTTGGGAACACTTTTGCGTGCTATTCTTAAAAAGAACTTGGATTGACATTTCTATGGACTTTATTTTGGGGTTGCCTAGGACTAAGAAGGGGAGGGATTCTATTTTTGTTGTTGTGGATAGATTCTCTAAGATGGCACATTTTATAGCTTGTCATAAAACCGATGATGCTTCAAACATTGCGGATTTGTTCTTTAGAGAAGTCGTTAGGTTGCATGGCATGCCTAGGACTATTGTTTCTGGTCGCGATGTTAAATTCTTGAGTTACTTTTGGAAGACTTTATGGGCTAAACTTGGCACAAAATTGTTGTTTTCTACTACTTGTCATCCTCAAACGGATGGACAAACTGAAGTTGTCAATAGAACTTTGGGAACACTTTTGCGTGCTATTCTTAAAAAGAACTTGGATTGACATTTCTATGGACTTTATTTTGGGGTTGCCTAGGACTAAGAAGGGGAGGGATTCTATTTTTGTTGTTGTGGATAGATTCTCTAAGATGGCACATTTTATAGCTTGTCATAAAACCGATGATGCTTCAAACATTGCGGATTTGTTCTTTAGAGAAGTCGTTAGGTTGCATGGATGCCTAGGACTATTGTTTCTGGTCGCGATGTTAAATTCTTGAGTACTTTTGGAAGACTTTATGGGCTAAACTTGGCACAAAATTGTTGTTTTCTACTACTTGTCATCCTCAAACGGATGGACAAACTGAAGTTGTCAATAGAACTTTGGGAACACTTTTGCGTGCTATTCTTAAAAGAACTTGGATTGACATTTCTATGGACTTTATTTGGGGTTGCCTAGGACTAAGAAGGGGAGGGGATTCTATTTTGTTGTTGTGGATAGATTCTCTAAGATGGCACATTTTATAGCTTGTCATAAAACCGATGATGCTTCAAACATTGCGGATTTGTTCTTTAGAGAAGTCGTTAGGTTGCATGGACATGCCTAGGACATTGATTCTGGTCGCGATGTTTAAATTCTTGAGTTACTTTTGGAAGACTTATGGGCTAAACTTGGCACAAAATTGTGTGTTTCTACTACTTGTCATCCTAAAACTGATGGACAAACTGAAGTTGTCATAGAACTTTGGAACACTTTTGCGTGCTTATTCTTAAAAGAACTTGGATTGACATTTCTATGGACTTTATTTCGGGGGTCGCCTAGGACTAAAAGGGGAGTGGATTCTATTTTAGTTGTGTGTGGATAGATTCT